>NC_053410.1:4175193-4237693 GCF_016859285.1 Xiphias gladius | reverse complement strand
GACAGTAAAACGCAGGAATGCAAAGAGTCAGGTTCTGGGCTCACACTGTATCTCACACTGAATGTTCCTGTTTTTAAGGTTTTAAAACTTTTTTTTTTTTTTTTAAAGCCAGTAGGAGGAGGATAAAACGGAGTGAGACGCCGAGTGCTGGAAAGCCACCAGAATTCATTTTGACACCGGCAGTTTGGGTTTGTTTGTTTTATGTCCGTGTCCTGTGCATTTGACAGAGCGACAGTATCAAACTGGAGGACTTCACGCTCGAAGTTTACAGGAGCTTTTTGGACAGTCTGTGTCCTCGCCCTGAGCTCAGCCACATCTTCAAACTGCAGTAGGTATTCAGAAAATCCCTCACCTGATTCACAGCTGCAGGTCGCTGAGCTCTGACAGGCTCAAAGACTCATCGGTGCCGGAGACACTACTCTTGAGTTTTTTAAGGGTGTGGTTATTTGCTCTGGGGCCAATTTGTTGGATACAGGAAGAATGATGAATAATGATTCAATCTGTGCCCCATTTGTGAGCAGAGAATGATTAAAGAGAGAGAGAGTTAGTGTGTTAATCAAAGTCTTAACTCTGTCATGTTCAGGAAGTAAGTAATGATTATTGTCATTTTGGATTTAATTAATCAATTAAGTCAATCAGTTCTCAGGGCTTAAGTTGTCGTCTTCCTCTTAATCGTTTCTGACTGAATAACAGTTAAAAAACACGTCACACCAGAGAAGTTCTTTCACCCAAAACGATTTATCCATTGTCAACTAAATGACCATTTGTTTCAGCTCTGATTTTAAAAGCATAGATTTCCATACTATAGTAATAACAAAATAAATCCATATCTGCCAGAAAAAAAAAGGAAAAGCAAACAGGCGGGTTTTTGTTTCCTCACTTTTTGTTTTATTTGAGGGAGCTCAGGTTTGGATAAAGCTGGCAGGCTAATGCATCAAGCTGAATCATTGATGTGAGGCGCTTTAGGCACATTTGCGCAAGCAGTTCTCACGTCAGGCCTGTCGTAGGCTGTCACCAGCCCCTTCCTAAACTGCCTGATCCAAAGAAAAGCAGCGGGCGTGTTGCAGCACACACGTAGCACATTATACGTCTTGATACCTTAAGGCCCTGAAATGTGGATCATTTGTAAGGATGTGTAAACATCCTCCAGTGCCCTCCCTCTAGCCTCAGCCCCGACCCTGCTCTGTTCCGCAGAGGAGGGGATGACGGGACTTTGTCAGTGGATCAGATGACAGAGTTCGTCAACAACAAACAGCGAGACCCAAGACTGAACGAAATCCTCTACCCGCCTCTTCGTCCGGTGCAGACGCACGCTCTGATGGAGCGGTACCAGCACGACCAGGCGCAGCAGAAGCAAGGTTCACACACACACACACACACACAACACATACTTTGCTATTTTTCCAACATACGCCTGCAGAAGTCGAAATGTCATCAGCTGCATTTTTTTTAGCGACGTGCCCTTTTTGTATGTGCACACGGGTTGATACCGAGATACTCTTCGAACCCACCCACATACCCACCGAGTGTAAACTGCTAAAATAAGCTCTCCATTCGTGTTGAATCCCCACAAGGAGAAAATCTGGCACCCACTTCGAATCCAGCACCACCTCTAGCAGGAATCTGTTGTTATTTTGTACCATCTGCGATACAGTCACTCAGACTGGCGAGCTGAACAAGACCAAGAGTTCTGTCTTTTGGCTTCGGTTTTCCCTCGGTTCTGAAAACCTAACTGGCTCATGTCACGATGATTAATCATCGCGTCGTGGTTTTAGTAAACTATTGTCGTTTGTGGGCAATGTGGAGCAAAAAAAAATTAAATATCACGACATCCAAAAGAGCTTTTTAGGATTTCAGTATGTATTCCCCTTCATCTACAATATATAAAGTCAAACTGAAACTGTTCAGGTAGATATTTTCAGACCCATTTTCATTTTCACTTTGAAAAAAATTTGGTTGCAGAGTCCTTTTTTGTACTGTGAATTCAAGCATCTAATTTGTGTATTAAGTTTCATCGCATTTAAAAAAAATAAACGCCACAATATTATTCAAATTTTAAACACACCCTTACCTCATTATGTTCTCATTAGTGATCGGGAGATTATCCTCCCCAGTAATAAACCATTTGTCTTCCATTCAGTCTTTTTAAAATGACCTTTATTGATATTCAGCAGCAAAGCAGGAAGTAACGTGACCTAATAATCCCTAATCTGGTGGTGGTTTACTTGGCCAATCTCAATTTAGCTTTAGCAACTCACCCTGCACCTTGATATTTTTTTCTTTTAACCTGTTTTTTGTTGGAATGTGTTTCTTCCTTTTGTCTCACTGTTTTATTGTTGTGTGTGTGTGTGTGTGTGTGTGTGTGTGTGTGTGTGTGTGTGTCTGTGTGTCACGTAGGCATCATTTCTCTCCAGGCATTCTCCAGTTACCTGTCCAGTGATGAGAACGGAGTCATTCCACCGGACAAACTGGACCAGTCTGAAGACATGAGCTTCCCCCTGTCTCACTACTTCATCAACTCATCACATAACACATACCTGACAGGTACGCGCGTCGGGGGAACATGCACACAGCTCCCTCTCAGTTTAACTACCGGCAGCGGATCCATTACTTCTTGCTCACTGCATTAACCGACCTATGCGTCGAACGAGATGACAGTTAAAATTCTGCGGACAGAGCAGAACGTCAGGGGAACATAAAGCCATAGAGCCATAGTTCTTCAGAGTGACACACACGCTACAGCATCTCAGAAAACCCCCTCTGCTAAACATCCGACACTGTGTCTGCAGCAACACACAAATCTGATCCAAACTGATCCAGCAGCTGCTGAACCGGAGCCCGAATCCGCCCGATGGAAATGGGACACAAGAAGGACCTGACGCTCAACATTTTTGGGCTCAGTCAAATTTATGCCCTGACCCAAGAACTGAACCTGAATCTAAAAGGAGCTGGCCTAGAAAGTGAGCTTTGGGCTGTGTTCCGGGTGGTCGGTTTTCTTTACCACCTCTCATTACGCAAAAGCTAATTATAGCCACTGTCAGTTCAGGCAGGTTGTTGCTTCGTATTTGTGTCTGTCGCAGCGTCTCGTATTGCGATCACCGCTGATTTTGTTTTATCGCTTTCGTCCTCGTGTCTCTCAGCGGGCCAGCTGGCGGGGAGCTCCTCGGTGGAGATGTACAGGCAGGTCCTCCTGGCAGGATGCCGCTGTGTGGAGTTGGATGTGTGGAAAGGACGCACCGCTGAGGAGGAGCCCGTCATCACACACGGGTTTACCATGACGTCGGAAATCTCTTTCAAGGCGAGCACAGACCCTAGAATCACAAGCCTCTTAAACTGGTAGTAACTTTGTAGTTGTTCTGACCGTGCAATTTGGCACAATGCACTTTTAGAATATTAATTTAGGAATTCCTTGCGTATTGACGGTGTTTGTCAGACTTTCTGTTTCATTCTCGACAAAGAAGAGCTAATGTGATTCCGTCCCACCTGCTCTCAGATTTCTGCGCAGTCTTCCGGACAAAATGTTACTTCTTGCCTATAGAGCCCTACATTATCTTGCTCCTCTGTTTGTGTCTAGCCTGCGTAGAAAATATGAGCCTCTTCCCATAGGTCGTCCGGCTGGGCTGTCCGGTTGTCTCAAGGGCTGAAATCAAAATTTGAGGAATCTGTTTTTCTATGTTTTTATGGTTCCAGCTGCCATAGTTACTCTACCGGGTTGCATTAGATGTGATCAGAGCACGGTGAAAACCTTCCATGTCCACTGGCACATTTGATAAGTTCTGGGTTTTTTGTGTGTTTCTGTTTTACACTGCATTTGATTTAATTGTCTTTTCTGGGGCACATTTTATGTCTCCTGAAGGGAAATGTTTCCACATCAATGACGGTTTGATTTGCTTTACTCACTTACTGGTTTTCTTTCATTTTCTCCCTTATTTTCCAGGAAGTGATCGAAGCCATTGCAGAGTGCGCCTTCAAGACTTCACCTTTCCCCGTCATACTCTCTTTTGAAAACCACGTGGACTCGTGAGAATCTCTCTCATTATTTATGCCTTGACTGCGCCACACGCACGACTGTAACGTAAGATATTTAAGTAACAATTTTTCTGTCTATCCAATTGTGTATTTCTCCATCCGTCAGTTTGAAGCAGCAGGCTAAAATGGCTGAATATTGTCGATCCATTTTCGGAGACGCGCTGTTGATTGACCCTCTGGACAAATACCCTGTAAGAACACACACACACACACATAGGACAAATGTTATATAAACACTGTAGTATCTGTGTTGTTAGCCGACTTCAACTAATGCACCATTTGTACTGTCACGTAAATTGTGTGTGTGTGTGTGTGTGTGTGTTTGTGTTTGTAGCTGGAGTCAGGCGTCCCCCTGCCCAGTCCCCAGGAGCTGATGGGCAAAATTCTCATCAAGAACAAGAAATCACACAAACCCTCCAATAACACAGACACCAAGAGACTGACGGACCAACCTGCCAATCAGAGCAACGAGCCCGTGTCTCCTAGCAACAACACAGGGGGTAAGACGGAAAGACAGAAGGACTTGTTTTGTTTTTTTCAGCCTAGAAATCCATGTGAAATGTGTTCAGCTGTGACACAGCGACGGTCTTCGTATCAACCGTTCCGTCGCCTCTCGGCGTAGGAGAACTCCGTAAGGCTGGAAAATGTTGATGCCGGAGACACCACCAAGTTAAGCGTCGTTTTGACAATGTGCCGCGATGCTGAGGTTCAGCACCGCCCCTGGCATTGGTTCGAAAAGATTCGGGACGCTGATTTTTTTTATTTTTACGTCTTTACTGAACAAATCCAAGGTGAGAGGGACGGGGAGGATTGGTAGAAAGGGGGCAAAATGTGACAGATATCAAAGGTACGGCTGTCATTTATTTTTGGATTTTATTTACCTTGGAAGAATATGAGCTTATAAAAACTTTATCCAGTGAAAACACATTTTCAATTAAAGCTAAAACATCAAAATCACCAAAAGTTGAATTATATGGTTATCACACAAAGTTCTCATTTAAGTCTCGTTAGAAGTGGCTCTGTCATAGGACACCTCACATTATTTAACCGTTATTTCCGTCATGGCTTCGGCCAAAGAGACAGATCCGCTCACACTGGTGTCTCTGATTTTCCTCGGAAGTCCTCCGCACCTCATCAGGGATGTCTCGGTAATGAGCAGGACATCCCAGAAGAGGTCGGCAGCTCAGAACAGCAATTAAACAGCGGTGCAGGGGGAAATTAGGGATCCTCATTGACCCACCTGATGTGCAGATCCTGAAAGCAGGTCTGGGACCGAGAGCCTGGCCGTGCACATAGAGCAGACTAGTAGCCGTGCCGGAGGGTCACTCACACGCTGACCGTGACCCCGCAGCCGGTGGGTGCTTGAGTGGGCTGAACAATGAACCTGCAGAGAAATGAAAGCGGTGGGTCGTGTGCAAAACCACAGGCACCTGTTTGGTACATAACTCTGATCTTTTTCTGTGCTTTTCTTACAGTCGCTGCTCAGATCTGAGTTTGTCGCGTGTTCCTCAGATGTTGTGCGTGAATGTCCACTCTCAGGTTTGTTTGAGGGCAGATTTTTACGTGCGGCTGAACCAGGAATTTGTCGTTCCCGCTGACTGAGAGTAAGTCTCGTACATTTCTGCAGAGGACATTTCTTGAAAAATCTGGACGACAATCTCGATCCCATCTGATCGGCTCATTTTACTGTAGCATGCATATGTTTTGTTTGCAGCGAGACTGCAGACCCGGCACCCGGCAACGCGTCTGCCTCGTAGTTAGACTTCGGTTATCTCGTATACACAGCGTCAGCCTGCGCCAAGTTTTATTCTGGACTTTAATATTGGAGGCGATGAGGATGAAGACTTGTTTAACTTTCATTTTAACAGAGATGGAGGCTGAGAGTGAGGA
This sequence comes from Xiphias gladius, assembly GCF_016859285.1. Taxonomy (NCBI): domain Eukaryota; kingdom Metazoa; phylum Chordata; class Actinopteri; order Istiophoriformes; family Xiphiidae; genus Xiphias; species Xiphias gladius. Next base: position 4,231,774 of record NC_053410.1, on the reverse strand, counting down.
AGAGGATGACGACGAAGATGATGAGGGTAAAAAGGTCAGTGGTGACGTCATACAGGGCTGCTCTACATGTCATTAGTGGTGGTTCTTGTTCACACCTGCTGCTTTTTCTGCTGTCATGCTTGCTTTACTATTAATATTTTTAATTTCTGCAGTTTGTCGCTGTTTAGATTTCGTGCTGTCGTTGTTGTTCACTCTCAGTGTGTAACTGTTCTTGACTCTTTTGTTTTCTTGTCCTTGGCATTCACGGTAGACCGCAGCTCCAGGAATACAAGCTGTGGCTGAGTTTTTTTAAATTTCGGTTTCTGTTTTGTTTATCTTCGCGAGCCGATAAGCGGACTGGCTGCTCTGTCACATCAGAAGGCAGAAAGTAATTACACAGATATCAAATGAGAGCAGGCGGGTGTGTTGGCTGTTGAAAAAAAAAAAACTAAAAAAAAAAAAAATCACAATTCATTATAGAGGAGAGAAGGATTGGACAAAAACAAATGCACACTGAACACGTATAGCGATAATCCGAAAAGAAAAATAGGCCTGATGTGAAATTAGGTTAGAGTGTGTTTGGAATGGTGTGTGTGTATTTGTGTTTACAAGGGGTGGTGGATGTTGTTGGAGCTGGGTTGCTGTTTACTCCTGTTGTTACGTCGGTGTTGCTGTTTACTGTTTGTCAGACGGTGTTGCTGCTGTTTTTCTGTCATTAAGTGCTAAAGAAAAAAACCTCAAACTCTGAATTCAGGCCCAAAACAATGAAGAATGTGCACTGGTTGAAAGTGCCGTGTTCAACCGACAGCTGCGGCCTCCTCCGAACATTTGCCCAGTGCGTGTTACTGGAACTGATGCATCCACGAGACCATTAAACCCAGCGGTCTGATATGAACGGGGGGGGATCCCGACGCTCAAACCTTATTCCTGCTGTCGTGTATTTCAGGGCTCAGCAGAGCGGGAGGCAGTGGCTACGGAGGAAATGTCAACGCTGGTGAACTATGTCCAACCGACCAAGTTCAACTCCTTCGAGGCATCCAAGAGTAAGAGACGCAGATCGGAACCCAGCCCTTTGACGTACTGCTGCACACTCTCGTTGTCTGAATGCTTTGTCGCCGTATGTATTTTCGTTTTCTCTGCAAACCGATTCGGGCTGTTGCGCTGCCACGGAGCTGGAAAATCCTTCAATTTCATCTCACGCCTCAGCTCTCTGTGTACAAGCCTCAACATTTCATCTTGAGGATAACCTCTGATAAAAATTTGCAGTGACAGAGCCGCAGTTTCTCCGTCACTGATCTCATCTTTTTTTCTTTTTTTTTATTCCTTTGAAATGACGAGATTACGAGTAAATTATCTCAAGTGTCATTTTGACCTTTATCCCGTTTCAACACGAGGAATGCTAAGTTTGGTCCCTCGCCAAACAAGATGAGAAAATTATCTGAAAGGGAGAAAATTTATTGAACTCGGCGCATGAAACGCGTTGTGACCAAAGTAATTGCTCAGAAATGTGTGTTGTTGTTTGTGTGTGTGTGTGTGTGTGTGTGTGTGTGTGTGTGTGTGTGTGTGTGTGTGTGTGCGTGCGTGTGTGTGTGTGTGTGCGTGCGTGCGTGCATGCATGCGTAGAGGCAGCCCGCTGTTACCACATGTCGTCTTTTGTGGAGACCAAAGCGTTGGAGCACCTCACAAAGTCACCGGTGGAGTTTGTGGAGTATCCTTGGCAACAGTTACCACAGCTACTCCATACCATGGCAACTGCTTCCATACTTTGTGTTCTTCTTTCTCTGTTGATTTTTCTATATATTAACCCCAAAAAATCTCAGTCAGCAAGCAACTTTCCATATTAGTTTTAATGCAAATAAATGCATCTGTAGCAGTGTAATGACTCGATTTACTTGAATGTATATGATGATTTAATAACAAGCATTTGTAGTCATTTCTATGTGTTACCTGAAATAATGTACGTGTATGTACACTGTTATGATCGATGCCTTTCTTTTGGTTTTGTACATGTGCGACTGGAAGGTGCGTCGCTGTATTTTTTGCCTTCGAAATGCAGCAGTGGGATGGGAAAATGTTTGGCGTGGCGTGGGAGGTGAAAGCAAACCAACTCCGCAAATCGTCCTTAACCTCACGTTAACCAGATACAACAAGTCCCAGCTGAGCCGTATCTACCCGAAAGGAACCAGAGTCGACTCCTCAAACTTCATGCCTCAGCTCTTCTGGAACGCCGGATGTCAGCTGGTGGCGCTCAACTACCAAACCATCGGTAAAATACCGCAGAACTCTCGCCTGCTAAAATGTGCATTTAGGAGCCTTTGCTACAAAAGAACTTCACTTTTTCCTGCGTCATTTAATTATACTAACACTCTGGGTCGAGATCAGTGGCTGTGAATATTAAACCTTTTTTTCCGTCAGTCTGTTATGTCAAAAACTTTTAAATTGTAAAGTATCTGAACCATTGACTGTCACTAATCTGAACACTGTGCCATAGTTGCTGACCCAAAGTGGATCCAAAATCAAGCTCCTCACTGTATTAAACTAGTTTAATAATTTAATGTTCAGTAAATCTTTCATTCAGCTCAGCCTCAAGCCACCAATAAAAATAATTTGGAGCCCCTGTGATTGAAAGTTTGTTTTACTGCATTTCTCTTCAGACTCACAGTTGATATGTTTTATGTACACTCTTGTGCTTTTTAACTTCTGTCAAAAAAAGTCAGTGCAGTTTCTTACAGACTGTAGTGATGAATCATCCAGGAGAGTTTTCATTTCACATGGTCCAGGGTAAAAATGAGTAGAATTTTGCTTCAGGGTCCATGGACGCCCAGAATAACCCCTTCCACTTCTCTGCTCGCTAGCAACGGCAACAGCTGGAGCGCAGCAACTTTAACCGAACCTGCAGCTCTAAGCCCTTATATTTCCGCAGCGTGACACTGGCTTTCTGTTCCAGATTTGTCCACGCAGCTGAATCTCTTCATGTTTGAGTACAACGGCCGGAGCGGCTACAGGCTTAAGCCTGAGTTCATGCGACGGCCAGACAAGCACTTTGACCCCTTCACAGAAAACACAGTGGACGGCATCGTCGCTAACACGCTCTCTGTGAAGGTACGCCTGCGGTACTTTCCCTTGGTTGAAGCCCTACGTGTCGAATCCTTTTGTGATCGTAGCATTTTACAGTTGAGGGCTGTGTAAAAAACAAGACACTCCCGGTGTACTCTGGTGTAGCAGCATGCAGTGTCTTCTACGACGTGATCATTAGAGGTCAGAAATATTAAAAGACTGCGCACTTTGACTATATACTGAACATCTGCACATTTCTGTAACCCTCAAGGGGACAGACATTACTTTATATATATATAATGTGAACTGTCCCCACTGTGGTACACGTCTCTGTCCCCGTCCCTGCATGTCCCAGGTGATTTCAGGCCAGTTCCTGACTGAGCGGCGGGTGGGCGTGTATGTGGAGGTGGAGATGTTTGGACTTCCTGCCGACACCAGGAGGAAGGCGCTGAAGACCAAAACCTCTCAGAACAATAACGCCATCAACCCAGTGTGGGACGAGGAGCCGATCGTCTTCAAAAAGGTGGGGGGCAGCGTGTAACGGGGAAACAAGAGGGAGCAGCCGAGTAGAGTCAGGTGTCAGACTAACACTGTCTAATCCGTCTGTTGACGATGTGACTTCCACTCTCTAACAGGTGATTCTTCCTACTCTGGCCTCTCTGAGAATTGCTGCTTTTGAGGAAGGAGGAAAGTTCATCGGTCATCGGATTATTCCAGTGTCTGCCATTAGACCAGGTACTTGATCCGCCAGACTTATTTTATCCCCCCGTCCCTGGCTTTCTCTCTGTCTATTAGATCTATTAGATCTAGGTTTTTGTTTTTATATCTTTGCTGCTGTGCTGCTCCCAGAGAGCCAGTCAGTGGGGTGCCTTCATCTACTTACGTCAGAAAAGTTTGACTTTCTACAAGTCGCACTCTTTTTTTCTTCTGTTTCTTCAAAAAATGGCTTTTGCTCGTGTAAAATGAAGCACTACGCCAGAAAACGTTTTCAGGATGAATTACTACTGCATTATGTCAAAAAAAGTAGAAGAGAGTAGCAAAATGGACATTTCTTTACTTACATTGCTTGAATCCCAAACTTGAAAGATAAATACTGCATATGTCTCTTTCTTTTCTTGTTGCCTTTAACGTCTGTGTGGACTATAAATCTGCCGATGTGTATGTCACATTATTCAGAAACTGGCAGTCTTTTCTATTTACTTTACTGCCTGGGAGACTCATCCTGTCCTCCCACGGTTCTCGAAATACGCCATTTAAAACAGCTTACAGAGACATTCTGCTGCTTTGAGAAATGTCATTCACCACTTTAAATGAATCAGCTGGTCATTTCTTCCTTGTCATGTTGTCCCAACGTTATGTGCACGACAGATGTTTGGTGCGAACTCAACTGCATCTCTCTCTCCGTCTGTCTCTGTAGCCGTGTTGCCAGATTCCTACATTGTTTGTCCCCCTGAATGATCCAGACAAAGCTGACGTCGGCCTGTGTGTTGGTAAATGTTTCCCGCAGGTTATCGCTACATCGGCCTGAGGAATGAGAAAAATCAGTCCCTGATTCTACCGGCTGTCTTCGTCTACATCGAGGTCAAAGACTACGTCCCGGACACCTTTGCAGGTACAAACGTCTGCTAAGGGAAACTTTTCCCTTGACCAAATGGCTGGTGGAGCAGCCGCAGACTAGGCTGTAGGCTTCCTGAGCACATTGCTGATCTGAATAGAACATCCGCCTTTTTATTTTAACGACCCCGTGGCCTTTTCTCTAGCCGAGTGGTTTGAACACAACACAAGTTATATGGAGTGTAATGAACACTGCAGCATCTAGGGAGACTTTAGACTTTATAATTTCAGTCTTGCTCAAGTTAGAGACTGTTTGCAGCCATTAACAAAATGTGCTGAAGCAGTGTCTTAAACTGCTGGGGTTTTATTTACTTTATTAATATACTGTGCACGTCTGCAGGTCTTGAAAAGTCTTTAAAAAATCACTGAATTTAATTTCATCAAAGGCAGGACTCAAAGGTTATTTTATGATTTGTCTCACAAAAGCCCTGAAACCTGCCTGCTGGAGGCAGTAATGTTAGTTTTCAAATGTTGGTTCGTGTGATGGCGGGCTGTTGGGAGACGGTCTATACTGTACCTATTAGTACCTGGGATTGGTTTGTCAGGGAACCGCGCCGCAGGAAGCGTGAGGGTTTAGTCAGCACCATCGGACCTGTAGCAAACGCTGAGTGGTGATTTTAGCAAAAGCTTACATGAACCTAAATGCATGAATCATTTGAAATGTATTTATCCATTTTAATGCTGCTTACGCTGCCGGTCCAGGTCCCATTAATGTAATTAAATATATTATTAGAAAGCTTTGCTATATGCTGCTGGGAAGTACTGACACACATGTTATATAATAATAAATCATTCTAGGCCATATTGGCCCTACTGGTTTTCCTTTGGCCGGTATGATCGTGTATTAGGTATTAAATTCGATTTTGTTGTGGTTACTGAAAAGGAATTTTTGTCTCTCTGTGTTTGAGAACACAAGTTGAGCTTTTGAGCCACATCTACAGCTTCTATATATTCAGTACAACTGCTACAACCTCTACAAATGCACTGCGCATGTACGTGTCTACCTCGCTCGTCCATGGTATTTGATATGTCTCCCCCTGTGTTCGTGTGGTTCTTCGTGTTTCTTCTCCAGACGTGATAGAGGCTCTGTCCAACCCCATTCGCTATGTCAACCTCCTGGAACAGAGGTCTAAACAGCTGGCGGCTCTGACCCTGGAGGACGTGGAGGAGGACACACAGACCGAGGTCAGTCCCGTTTCTACCCTTTCTAGTCTCCGCCTCGGAGGCAGAACGCGTGGCTCTAATCCACGTTGGTGTCGTCACTCAGGATGAAGCCGACAGCTGTGCAGAGCGAAAGAACGATCTGAAATCAGCTCCGCTGGAAAATGGACTCAGCCCGGCCTCTGGTCCCGCAGGACACACCCCCGTCACCACGACGCCCAAAGCTTCCGCCGCCAATCACCAGGCAGCTACGACAGGTAGCATCCACCTGGAAAACAAGGGCACACACACATGTATTCAAAGATGTTTTACCACAGTGAGACTGCTCAAAGTAAATCTTAGATTATTTAAAGGTTTCATGTTTTATTATTGATGCAGTCATAATAGTGATACTACCGATAATTGAAAAGTTTTGACTGATGTTAATAAATGCTGATGTTGATTCTCTCCTCTCTGTATTTCAGATGCAGCCAAACCAGCAGCAAAGACCGAAGACCTGGTTTTAAGTGTTTTGATAGGTCAGTACTTAAAACCACAATGCTTTTTAATAATATCCTGATATGATGTATGTCAATCAGTCAGTTAGTCCTGTATAAATAATATTTAACGCTATCTTGCTTTAAATATGTTCCAGTTATAGAAATGTGACTTACATTTTCCTTTCTACTTCTGTGTCTGGATGTTTTAACAGGGAACATCATTAGTCAACTAAACCCGGGAGTAGCTAATTTCAATTATGGGGGAACTCGATCATGATTCTTTTAAGTTTAAATGACTTCGGTATGGGGAAAAACTACTTTTTAAAGCCTTTCAAGGACTGAAATTAAAGTAAAGTTAAAAAAGAAATCACTGTATTACTATATGTAGATGTGAAAAAATGTTCCTCTACAGAAGTGACGGAAAACACCACAGAAAGACGTCAGGGTTTTAATTAATTTTGATCAAGGTCCATTGATACCCTGCGTGCTGCATGATCACTTTTTGTGACAGATGTCCCGGCGTGCACCATAGAGAGTCTGCAGCAGTCCAAGGTTTACCAGAAGGAGCAGAGACGTCAGTTTAAAGAGCTGAAGGAGTTAGTGAGAAGACACCAAAAGAAAACCTCAGAGCTGCTGCGAGAGTTCAACAACAAGTACAAGAAAACGGCCAGACAGTGCAGCAAGAGCCGGTACACACACACATAACGTGCTATCGTCTTAACTACTGCCTTCAGCCTCGCTTCATCGTTTTACTTTGAAAATTGAGTTCACAGGAAGCATATCCTGTCATTGTGACTTATTCTAGTATAAAATTCAGGAGAAAATCTATAATTGTCCCTGTTTTTATGTGTCACGCGTGCCTGGGTATTTAACTGTGTGTGTGTGTGTGTGTGTGTGTGTGTGTGTGTGTGTGTGTGTGTGTGTGTGTGTGTGTGTGTGTGTGTGTGTGTGTGTGTGCGTGCGTGTGCGTGTTCGTCAGGGGTTCGTGCCCGGACAGTGAGAAAGATGACCGCCTCCAGCAGCTGAGAGACGAGCAGCAGTCGCAGCTTCTGGCCCTGAGGCAGGAGCAGTACTTCAGTCAGAAATATCTACAGAGAGAGCATATAAAAACGGTGAGGTCTTACATAACCGTCGTCACCAACGCTGTCGCTGACCTCAACCATAGTCGCCGTACTCTAAAATTCTGGTTATCTGTTTTTGATTGAACTCATTTAAAGCTCCCTCTCTGTTGCAACATAACAATATCATTATATTTACATTAACCTGTTACCAGACACCCCCATTTTTGTGCACAAGCCCAAAAATAATGTACCCAAAAATAAAAAGGTTACCGTTCTTCGACTCTTTTGATTATAATCATGACCCTCGTCTCCATTGAAAGTTAACTCTGTTAGTTTTTACAGTCAAAAAGTCAGAATGAGTGTAAGAGATACCGAACCAAACGACAGAGGCACAAACATGGAAGGAGTGTCAGTTTTTTTGTTTTTTTGCCTCACCTGTTTTTTGGCATGAAAACAGGGGATATAAGGCCTGTATTGCCAGGACCTTTGTGTGTGGAAAACACCTTGGAGCCACAAGTCTGAGCAACTCTACGTCAACATCCCCCGCAGTGACACGGGGATCTTAGAAAGGCTTGGCACAGTTAGGATCCGGTAGAGATTTCAAGCATTGTTTAATTTGGCAGGGTTGTTTGAAGATTGAGTCCGATACAGACCGAAATACACCTGAAGTGGCGCCACCAAGGCCAAAGTGGCCGGGAGGGTGCGTTTTGAAAGGTCAACCACAACAAGAATTCAATAAAAATCTGAAATTCTCTGCTCTGAAATAAGGTTTGTTTAACATTTAGGCTTGAAGGTCGAGTTGGGCAAGGTTCTGTGGTAATTCTTTTTAAATTCCCCAGGCTCGGTGGTTGAGTTGGCCCAGTGTCTTGTGAACGTGACTGTAAACTGTGACTGCTCTGAACCAGAGTTTCTGTTCCCTCCAGCTGACGGAGCGACTCAGCAGTCTGTCTGAGGACCGTCACAACGCCCAGATGAAGAAACTCAAAGACATCTGTGACAAGTAAGACGAACATCTGTGACTTGAGTGCCCAGATTTTTTTCTACCCCGCTTTGGTTCATCTCTGTGAGGAGTCGCAGAAAGCGTTGTGCTGCGTAGAGCTACGTTGGTAGCCGCCGTAGCTCGAGAGCATTTCCTCTGAGCTGTTTCAGGCGGCAGCAGGTTGGATCTTGGCAGAGCATCTTACCATCAGACGTGGAAAGTACGTTGACTCAAGCGCTGTACTAAAGTACAGCTTTGAGGTATTTGTACTTTACTTGAGTATTTCCAATTTAAGCTACCTTATACTTCTACTCCGCTACAATTCAGAGGGACGTACCGTAGAATACTGTGCTTTTTACTTTGAAAGCTATGGTTACTAGTTACGTTCCGGATCAAGATTTTACATAAAGAAAAATACCATAAATGTATAAGATACAACACATCTTTTAAAGATTACACCAGCGGTTTCCAACCTCTTAAAAACAGTGTGTAGTTGGGGGTCCTCGTCACATTTCAGTGTCAGCGGTTCAGTTCCACCGAACAGTGATTTCCACTGATCAGTTTTTTTCTTCTTTCCTCTCCCATTAAAAAAAATATATATATCATCTCCCGACCTCTCAGATTTATCCTGTGACTGGGAACCGCTAGACTAAACTAGTACTAATACTTTTGTACTTTTACTTTCCATGAGGGACTATCCCTTGTAATGGAGTATTTTTACATTGCCGTATTGGTACTTTTGCTAAAGTGAAGGATCTGAGTACCGCTTCCACCACTGTTCCCCATGCTTATAGCATGTCCAAGTAAAAATTCAGATACGCTTAAGATGTGCAGAGCAGTTAAAAAAAAAAAATCACAGGCATCTTTCAGATACACAGTCAAAAAGCTACTTTTTAGTGGCTTAATATTGGACGAAGAGTCGACAGAAAATGTCGTCTTTCCTCAGCGAATCTCGGGGAGATAAGTGTGACAAATGCTGCGGTTGGATGATTTGTCAGTTCCACCACAAATTGTTGCAGAGGTTCCTTTTGTGGAGATTGATGAGTGTTTCATCTGAGATCGCCGGCTGTGACAGCAGCTATCTTCAAGCTATCCTTAGCAATGTCATTAAAAACACTTCTTACCTGTAGTTTCCTGACCTGAGGATGGTTCATTCTAAAGTGTCCCTTTTGAACATGTGTTCAGTGTGATACTTTATATGCAGTTTATAATATTTTTGGGGATCTCTCGCACTTTTGGGGATATTTCTATTTCGGCGTGAGCCGAGACTTTTACCTGGTGCAGGTCCAACAACTCTGACTTTGTACCAAAGCTTAATACCCGGTTGTTCTCCCCCACCGTTAGCGCTAATGTTTTTCCTGCCGCTGTAGGGAGAAAAAAGAGCTGAAGAGACAGATGGATCGAAGGAGAACAGAGAAGATCAACCAAGCGAAGACCAAAGAGAAACATCTGGCGGAGGAGTACGATCCACAAACACACAGACACACCGATATGTAGATACCTGCTGCATCTGGCTGGTTTGTTTCAGTTTTAGCCCAAAGTCAGCCGAGCTCACCCCATCTGTCTGTGTGTTCCCAGGGAGAAGATTGAGATCAATAAGTCCTACGTCAATGAAGTCGTCCAGAACATAAAACGGGTGAGCGCAGGATGAAGCCTCTGGGTTAAAGGAATTTTTTTCAATGGCTTTTCTATTGACCGAGTCATGCGGAGACGATGATGAAATTTTTATGGCCGCAGCGCTGTCTCTATGTCTAGCTGCAGCTGCGTCTCTCTGCAGTCATAAAATGCTCCATAAGACTCTCTGACGGTCTGTCTGATTTTCCGTCTGCAGCTCGAGGAGACTCAGGCGAAGCGCCACGACCAGCTGGTGGAACTACACAATGAGCTCCTGCAGGAGATACAAGACCAGAAACCAAAGGTGAAATACAAATGGGGATTCTGTCACCAGCTTCCCATCATTGCCTGTTTCTGTCCATTCTGAAGTGCATTTATTTTCTTGTGCTGCCTTGGTGAAATTCACCACCTCCCACTTTGAATATTTCACACTTGAATGTGCTACACAGCAGGAAATTTCTCTTACACGGGGCTCCAAGTTGCGGCGGCGGCGGCGGCTGCTGCTGCTGCTGCTGCTGCGGCGGCGTCTGCGGCGGCTGCTGCTGCTGCTGCTGCTGGTGCTGCTGCTGGTGCTGCGGCGGCGTCTGTGTCTGTGTCTCCATACCCACACGGTTTGGGATCTGTGCTGACGTCGACGCAGGGCGTTTGGATGATGTAGTGTGCCCTCTGGCAGCCGTATCGGAGCCGTTCAAATCTTGGCAGTAATGGCTGACAACAGCTGGTTGCATTGCCAAATGTGAGGCCCATCTGTCTCAGAGAGGAGGAATAAACAAGGCAGATTTGCTGTGTTTTTTTTTAACTGAGAAAAACACGAGTTGATACATTTCACTGACTCCGTGTTTACGTAATCTCGTACGTTTTGTTCGCGGCGGTAGCTAATCACGCTGTCAGCCGGCGAAACCATTGGCAGGCAGAATTCACACGCCGCTTTTTTTTCTTCATGAATGTAATTAGCGCTGACTCACTGTTCTCCGGTCCTTCCGCAGCTGCAGGGGGTTGTGGAGGCAGAGTTTCAGGAGAAGTTCCAGTGTTTGCCCGAAGAGATTCGAGACTTCCTGCAGGACAGGAAGACGGAGGTCAGAGGTCACAGCAAGTCCCGGCCATCGACCCCTCACGAAACTCTGTCAGAGGAGGACTGAGGAGATAAATGTGTAGAGGAGCGGGGGGGGGGGGTCGTGAAGAAGAGGAATCGCTGGATCAGCGACAGCAGAGCGGAACAAATCGAGAAAGTACCAAGCATCACAATACAAAGAGCAAGAAAGGAGAACCGTAGTAAAGAGGCTAGTGAGGGAGCAAACAAAAGAAGAGACATCCAGATTATAAAGACTGTTACTTTTCTTTTTAATGGAGGAATGCTTTAAAAGTTTTTTTAATTCCATTCTAGCATGCACTTTGCTGTACTTCAGCGTTTAATCAGACCCATTTAGCCTTGCATTTAGTCTTATTTTCTGTTATTTTAACAAACAACTGAAACCCAACGGTTTGTACTGCATGACAACCCTATCTATCATCTATCTATCTATCTATCTATCTATCTATCTATCTATCTATCATCTATCATCTATCTATCTATCTATCTATCATTTATCTATCTATCATCTATCTATCTATCTATCTATCATTTATCTATCTATCATCTATCTATCTATCTATCTATCTATCTATCTATCTATCTATCTATCATTTATCATTTATCTATCTATCATCTATCTATCATCTATCTATCCTATCTATCTATCTATCTATCTATCTATCTATCTATCTATCTATCATCTATCTATCTATCTATCCATCTATCTATCATTTATCTATCATCTATCTATCATCTATCTATCATCTATCTATCTATCATTTATCATTTATCTATCTATCATTTATCTATCTATCATCTATCTATCTACTTATCATCTATCTATCTATCATCTATCTATCTATCTATCTATCTATCATCTATCTATCTATCTATCATTTATCTATCTATCATTTATCTATCTATCATCTATCTATCTACTTATCATCTATCTATCTATCTATCATTTATCTATCTATCATCTATCTATCTACTTATCATCTATCTATCTATCTATCTATCATTTATCTATCTATCATCTATCTATCTACTTATCATCTATCTATCTATCTATCATTTATCTATCTATCATCTATCTATCTACTTATCATCTATCTATCTATCTATCATTTATCTATCTATCATCTATCTATCTACTTATCATCTATCTATCTATTGGACATTTTGTGCTGTTTATTGCTGCTTGTACTTCTGAAGATCAGTGAACACACATCAGACTCAAGGCCTGTCTCCATTTCATATGCACATGGAGAGACGTGAACCAACCCCCGTGAGTCCGAAACCACGTACATTTTGAGCCTTTCATCTTCTTATTGGCCACAACAACGTGGTCTAAAGTGGTCAGAGTCAAAAACTGCAATGCTGATACGCTTGGAAGAATAACAGTATCACGGTTGTATGGTTTTGTTTTTTTTTAAACATCCACTGCCTTTATCGTCACGAGCAATGCTCTCTTTGTCACACCGGGCACAGCGGCACACGCTCCCCCTTGGAGGCTGCCCAGCACACCCACGGTCCGATCTGCCGTCCCCTGGGCAGCACGGCGGGGGCGGCTGGAGGTTAATGGCTCGGCTCAAGGGCACCTCAGCCGTGGTCACGAGGGAGGGGCACATGCTGCCCTCTGGCTTTTCCCACCCAGAGTCACCCACCACGTGTTGCTGGTCTTAAAACTGAGAAAATAATGATAATGACAATGACAATGTTGCGTACTATGACAATAAAACAGCACAAGATACACACGTACCGTGGCGGGATATGAATACTGTATACTTGTAAGGATATGGGAGACTACAAGCACACACACACACACACACACACATCTTTCTGTACTTGTGAGGACCTTTATTGACACATTGCATTCCAGAGCCCCTAAGCCCCCAGATGCAACCATCACAACTAAATGCCTAAACCCCTAACCCCTAACCTTAAAACCAGGTCTCAACCTTCAAACCTGTAACACAGTGAGGACCGGCCAAAATGTCCTCACTACGGTGGTGTAAAACACACAATCACACTATCACACACACACACACACATACAGTGTTTTTCAATGCTGTATTTTGTGATCTGTATTTATTTGTTTAAAGGTTCATGGTTTCATGTCAGATCAGTGCATCTGGTGTCACTTAATATTTCAAGAGCGTATTACTGAGCCCTCTGTATGTGTGTGTGTGTGTGTGTGTGTGTGTGCGTGTGTGTTGGGTTTTTCTGGGGGTTTTTTTTGTTTTGGTATCGTACCTTGGGGGGGTCGTTCTCTCAGACGCCAACACTCATCCACACAACTAGTGACCGAGTGATTTTGAATGGGGAAATCATCTGAATGAGTTTAATGGGATTAAGGAGGATAAAGGGGCAGGACTCAATAAAAAAACCTGTACCTCATATTTTACAAGATTTACCCTCCGGATCATTTATTGAGCCCTCACTAGTTTGATCAGGCACTTATTCATTCATTCATTCATTCATTTATGAGATTTGGGGAGAATAATGAGCTCAGTGGCAGTTTCTGTTAAGTTATTTTAATTATATATCAGAGCATGACAGTTAACCTAAGTCTTTTGTGGATTTATGGATCATCAGACTTTTACTTCCATAAGGTTTAAGGAAAAGGGGGGAGGTTTTTGTTCCTGTTTGGTTTTTGTTTTTTTGAAATGAAACCATTTTTGATTCCTTTTCAAAATCGTATGTTTCCTGACCAGTAGCACCAACATCCCAAGAGTTCCCCCCGGACTGCTACACCACGAACGGGCTGTCGGACGCGGGGGCAGAGAGTCTGCCGCCGCTGCATGATTTCTTTGTTTTGATGTGAAAATAGTTTTAACGTAGTTACGACTCCGATGAGCATTTATTTATTTATTGTCATCTAAAGGATAATTGAGCAACGAGGACAGAGTTTATAAAGTTGTTTCAGAGTGAAAATGAGTCTGCTGTTTTTGTGTAAACGTCCAATGAACGGAGCCCCGCACTCTCCGCGCAGTGATCGTTTCTCCCTCCGCACCGACACAACCGGGGCCGAGGCTGAGGCGACGCTGGAGCCGCCGTCCAGTACCGGCCGCTCGTCTGCACCCGCCCGCGTAAAGGCAGCCGACACGCGGACCCGGGTCCGGGCCCCTCACCGGTCGCAGAGTTACCTGCCGAGGCACGTCGCCGTGTCCGCGCAGCGTCCGGGGCCCTGCCTTGTGGGACGCTACCCCGGCCTCGGTCACTTAAACTGAGCGTGCTTTATCGTCTGGGGTCTCTCCGGCAGTTGAGGCTGTTCCTCGGTTTTGCCGGGTCCCGTTTTAAGACCGGCTGAAAGACTATTAAAGATGTCGATCTAAGAGTGATCGGTCTTGGTCGGTCCCGTGTCACAGGTCGGCGCTGTGTTGACGTTGCCGTTGTGGGAAACTGCAGATGTATGAGATGTGTGTGTGTGTGTGTGTGTGTGTGTGTGTGTGTGTGTGTGTGTGTGTGTGTGTGTGTGTGTGTGTGTGTGTGTGTGAGAGGAGGGAGCGGCCGGAGGTTTGATACCATCGCACACAGAGTACAATCTGTAATTACTGTTGTCAGCCACATCACGGCCACTGCAAAATGTTGCTGTGGCTCTGGTTGTGTGTGTGTGTGTGTGTGTGTGTGTGTGTGTGTGTGAGAGAGAGAGCAGGATAACGTGGGTTTCTCACAGAGAGGCAGTGCGGTGGAGTTGGCTCGTGGTTTCTTATTAATTCGTTGGGTGAACTTCCTGCCTGTAGATACATCACTAACAGTACATCACACACACACACACACACGTCGCTAGACATCAACTACATATTGTTTGAGTGTTTTTGCTCAGTTCTTACTGTAAGCGAACCATTTCTTAATGTAGCTGTTAGTAGAATCACTTCCATAATGTCTTTCTAGTGTATTGTTTGTGTGTGTGTGTGTGTGTGTGTGTGTTATTACTTCATCGTTGCATTTGTTATTTACCTTGTAAAGTCCACTTCAGTTAAACCTCCAGTGGGTCCTACGTTTGTTCATTTGTTTGTTTTTGTCAAAATCCCAAGGTTTTCCAAACATACCAAACATCTGTATTTGTCTCCCATGAAAATAGTTGTATTTATTTTTATTTTCTTTTAATATTCTTTCTTTTTCTTCTTTATTAAATCAAATACAACTGATTTTTTTTTACTTTATTTTTTTTATCAAAGCTGCATGACTCAATATTTTATATACTACAAATGGCTCAATCGGCAACACGTAATGTGAAAGAGGTTGTTTTTAGTGATGAACCCACAGAGAATTATCAGCAACTCCGCAGACCCATAGAGCCTTTTAGCCTCTTTAGCTCATTGTTTTGTTTTGTTTTGTTTTGGGGGGTGGGGGTTTGGCACATTTACGGTTTGGTTCAGTCTCAAAACAACGGGCAGGAAAAAGAAAAAAAATCGCTACACTCCGCATGTGGCAACAAACGGCAGACAGAGACGGTGACTCGCTGGTGAAGTCCGGGGTGAAGCTTCTTGCGGCGGCAGACCGGTGACGGAGCTCAGGTAGGTTTACGGCAGCCTGTTGCTTCTTTTGCCGTCAGCGGCCTTCGAGCAACCAGCCTGATCAAACAGGCAAAACAAAACGCCACTTTCCCAGCAGATCGGGTTCCCTCACCACCTTTTCCCGATCCTGACAGCGTAGAGGTCCAGCTCACAGCTCGGTGCTCTCGTTAAACTCACAAGTTTACGACTGTTGCAACTTCACAGGGAAGAAACGGTCAAGCATGTTGACGCCGAGGCTACTGGCTAATCCAGGGAGAAGGGGACATTTCTTTTTTCTCTTTTTTTTTTTGTGGAAAAGAGAGGCCGCTGAGAATGAATTGTTTCAACACCACCGACGAAATCCACTTCATCTCCGCTGTACTGCGGTCGGCAGAAATGTCTGAGATGGACACCTGGGCACATAAAATGAAAACCTTCCGATTCCACTGCAGGTAAGCGGGAAAATACGTCGAACCTGCCCTTTACTTTTATTCGGGTTCGGGACAGTGGGCTTTCCCCATTCTCTCCAGCAGGTGGCAGCAACGAGCCGCGAATGTACTTCCTCTCTCGCCGCAGAAGAAGAGCCGCAGCGCCTCAGCATCAGCATCAGCACCAGCAGAGACGTAGCCCTCCTCCCACCTCGTCTCCTCCCCGCTGCTCCGCTGCTCCGCTCTCCGTCCACTGCGGAACGTCGGCCCGTTTTCCTCCCGTCCCTCCGCCAGCGGCAGACCCAGCTCGCCATGGACAACTCCGGCAAAGAGAAGGAGGCCATGCAGCTGATGGCTGAAGCCGACAAAAAGGTCAAGGCGTCCGGATCCTTCCTGGGAGGGATGTTCGGGTAAAGGATGCTGTCTTTCTCGTCTCTGCCTCTGTTTACCTCTCTCTCTGTCTCTCTCTCTCTCTCTCTCTCTCTGTCTCTCTCTCATTTTGGTGTGTGTGTGTGTGTGTGTTGGGGGGATTCCTGCACGCAGGCCCCGTCAAAGCCTGTCAAGTGTTTTCTGCTTTGCTTCGCGGGGAGAAATCGCTGTAATGTCCCCGCGATGTTCCCGAAATGTCTCCACAGAAATGAGCTTTAGAGGCCTGATCAAATCTGGCATTGATCGATTTTTTTTTGTAATTTATCGCCATAATATTGACACGATGTGTTCCGTACGCCCCCAGAGGGGGCCGGTAACTTTCACTGTGACATTGCGTCCTTCTGAGAGACTCGTCCGAGGGGGTCTCGCAGCGCCCGCATCAGCTGGATGCCGCGAAATATGAGCCGTCATCGCGGCCTGTCACCAGAGACAATCGTAAAATTGCGGTACATTGTCTCCTGCTGCTGCTGCTGCTGCTGCGGGCGGCGGCGGCGGCGGTGGCGGTGGTGCGGGATGTGAGCGTTAACCCGTGCCAGGGATGCGGGGAGGGCGGGGAGAGCAGCGCAATCAGGACGGCGCTCGAAGAAAACAGTCGGTGGTGATGTGGGGGGCTGTTTGTCTGCGTGTGTGTTTGCGTGCGTGTGTGTGTGTGTGTGTGTGTGTGTGTGTGTGTGTTTGCGTGTGTGTGTGTGTGTATGTGTGTGTGTATGTGCGTGCGTGTGTGTACTGCGTGCGTGTGTGCGCGCGCGCAAACGGGTAGGATTGGGACCCTACATGTGTGGATGGGAGGGGTGGATGTTTACAAGTGAAATGGAAACACTGGAATATAAATTTGATATGACGTAATCTGAATTAGATCGATCGATCGATCGATGGATAGACGGGTCGATAGATCGACAGACAGATAAACCGGTTGACTGATCTACTGAATGACTAAGGCTACCGGTCGATGCTCTTTCTGGAACGGTCCCCCATTTTGGGGCTCCCTAAAGAACTGTGGGTGCAAGGGATTGAGCCAACGTCTACACTTGGAACTACAGCAGTACCTCCTATTTCCACGTTCACGTTTTGAATGTTGCAAGTAGAGGAAGTTAGAGATAAATGTTCCAAAGTAAAAGAAAAAAAAATGCACAAGACGAAGGGAGGTGCCAGTATTTCAAAGCCGCACCGGAGAACTGGATTCAAGAGCCCCTTCCAAGCTGAAGTGATGAGTCAGTCAACTGACCACTGGAACTGCAGAAGACGATTTGGCATCTGTTTTGATAATCATGTAAATCGCTCATGAACAGAAACGCCAGCAGCTTTTTCCTTTGAGAATGTGTTGCTTTTCTTTTTTTCTTATGTGGCGTAAAAACAAAATGAATATCTCTCGTTTTTTTAAAACTGTTGCTTGGACAAAACAGGACATTTGAAGATGTCACGTTGGACTTGACGAAACCATAACGGACACTTTTTTTTTTTTTACCATTTTCTTTCATTTTATATAGCAAACCGTTAACCATTAAAACAGCGCAGTGACAAGAACGTTTAATCCAATCTAATCCAACAAACAGCAGGTGTGGTCCCCCATCCTTTAGAGACAGTTAAACGTAATCTGTTACCTGTCACCTTGATTGATACCCGAGCGACTGGTCTCATCCGACGGGTAGGGGAGCAGGAAATGCAGACACACTGTAGGTCTCAAACCTTCTCCGTTATCAGGACGGCCGTGAAAACCGTCTTCAGTTCGAGTTCCTAAACCCAAACTAGCTTCGCTTCCAGTCGAGGTGCTGCATGGCATCCCTCTTTCCCCTCGAAGTGCCGGTCACCTTCCCCACGCTTCCCGAGTCCCCGTCCGCATTTTACATCTTTACCACGTAAAATTCAGAGTTACAGACAAATAACGTGATTACACAGTCCGTAGCCGGGCAGTGTCCTCAAACCCGAGGACTGAAATGGGTCGCATCTCGTTTTCCCGCCCACATGGGTACCAGCATGTTTGGTTTGGTTTTTGTTTTTAATGAGCCCCAGCCCCAGGTTAAGAGATGAACCAGATTCAGTCGGGGGTCATTTAGTGGCTGGGTAGGTTTCCACAGCACCTGGTGGAGATGCACTGAATGAAAAGCTACATTTCATTTCACTCGTAGAAAACCATTGATTTACCTCTTTATGCCTTAGTTGTTTTAGACGCGCCTGCCGTCGCTGAGCACAGTTTACTTCAGCACACATGTGCCGTGGAGAGCGTGTGGCCTTTATGTGGCATCCTGTGTTAAAGGAAGTAGCCACAGTCGACCACAACATGTGGCCGAGGAGGATTAGAAACCCGGTCGGTTTGCTCCAATTTGCAGGCCCGTAAACAATAACGCGCACGCGTGTATTTATTTGTCACTATCAAAGTATGAGACCTCGCTGGCTCCACACTTGCTGCTCGAGTCATCGACCTCTGCGTCTTTTTCTTCTCCGTCGAACAAACGCAGAGCTGCAGGGCCGGTGTTCTGTCCCATGGAGGAGGAGGATGTAAACACCGCGTGAACTAGCTCGCGCTGCAGTCACATGGCCTCAAGTCCGACGTATGGACGGCAAGACGAGAATCAGACGCGCAAAGCGGCGCGAGTCAGTCACCATCCAAGAAATGGCCTTTGAGTTTCACAGCATTTTTTTTTTTTTTCACGCTGCAGTAAAAATAAATAAATAAATAAATACAAAATGAATGCCTCACATGAGCAGAGAGTCGCAGCTGCGGGGCGTCGGTATCCTCGCAGCGACGTCCCTCAGCTGGACCCCCCTGCGTGCTGGTTTAAAGCGTATTCAAGTCAGAGCGTGGGAGTATGCAACGGTAAAGGGAACGCTCAGAAAAAAATCAAGTCTCTGTCCTGCGTCACAAACTCATGAGGTCAAGGAGCTGCAGTAGAATTAGAAAAAAAAAAGAAAAGGAAGTGATTCATTTTGTTTGTCTTTGCCTGTGTGTGTGTGTGTGTGTGTGTGTGTGTGTGTGTGTGTGTGTGTGTGTGTTTTATAGGGGGAACCATAAGGTGGAGGATGCCTGTGAAATGTACGCCAGAGCGGCCAACATGTTTAAGATGGCAAAGAACTGGAGTGGTTGGTAACACACAACACACACATGCACACACACACACACACACACACACACACACACACACGCACGCACACACACACACACACATGCACACACACACACACATGCACACACACACACACACACACACACACACATGCACACACACACACACATGCACACACACACACACACACACACACACACATGCACACACACACACACATGCACACAAACACACACACACACACACACACACATTTACTGATCCAGTATCTAATCGATTGCAGCTCAGTTCCCCCTGCAGAAGATTCGTCAAAGATCATTAAATGTGAGCCACATTTTTTCCAGAAAGAAGTAAACACTGGTAATGGACACATTTATCAGACAGACCTCAGTTAGAAAGGAAACACATCCGGCGTTAATGTTTGCTAAAGGCATGTAAACGCAGGATACACAGATAATTGGGCTGATTGTAGCAGGGATATTGACGTCACCGCTCATCAGACCACGATGGACTGAGTGAGATCCAGTCTTGGCAGTCACGAGAAACAAATAGTACTTTTATCTCCATCTGGGAGATAAAAAACGTAGGGTGTGTGTTTAGTTTGTGTGTGTGTGTGTGTGTGACCGTGTGTGTGTGTGTCTGTGTGTGTGTGTGTGTGTGTGTCTAGCTGCAGGGAACGCATTCTGTCAGGCCGCTCGGCTCCACATGCAGCTACAGAACAAACTGGACTCCGCCACCAGCTTCGTCGATGCCGGCAACGCCTACAAGAAGGCCGACCCACAGGGTGAGTAAGCACTGCTGTCTTACACACACACACACACACACACACACACACACACACACACACACACACACACACACACACACACATTTACTGATCCAGTATCTAATCGATTGCAGCTCAGTTCCCCCTGCAGAAGATTCGTCAAAGATCATTAAATGTGAGCCACATTTTTTCCAGAAAGAAGTAAACACTGGTAATGGACACATTTATCAGACAGACCTCAGTTAGAAAGGAAACACATCCGGCGTTAATGTTTGCTAAAGGCATGTAAACGTGTGGATACACAGATAATTGGGCTGATTGTAGCAGGGATATTGACGTCACCGCTTATCAGACCACGATGGACTGAGTGAGATCCAGTCTTGGCAGTCACGAGAAACAAATCATACTTTTATCTCCATCTGAGAGATAAAAACGTACGGTGTGTGTGTTTAGTGTGTGTGTGTGTGTGTGTGTGTGTGTGTGTGTGAGTTGCTGAGCGATTGCGGTCTTTTGCTTCCTGCTCCGGTCTCCGTCAGGGCTCCTTACTACAGCTGCTGTATTCTTTGCTGTACACGCAGGGTTTTGAAAAGTGGAACAATGATCAGCGAGAGAAGCGGCAACAAAATCAAAGGGACCACAGGTGGCGAGGAAGTTCACTGAGCTGCTGCTCCGTCTGCAGAGTCTTGCCATCTAGTATTTTATACTACGTTCTGTTTGTAAAATCTTCATCTGAAAGTAACTCGTAACGATGCGGTGTAAAATATATGTCGTGGGGTAGAAAGTACGATATTTCCCTCTGTGTTGGGGTAAAAGTATTTTAAAAAGCGCAAAATAGAAGTACTCAAGTGAAGTACCTCAAATTCTTACCGGAGTAAATGTGCTTGGTTACTTTTCACCACTGAACACAGAATAAAGGGTGTAAGAAAATCATATCTCCCTGCTCATGCACGTAACTTCTGAACAGTATTGTTTTGACGATCAGCCTTAGGCTCTGCCTGTTGTCTCAGCTGCGGTGGCTGCTGCTGCTGCTGCTGCTGCTGCTGCGTCATCCCTCCTCAGCTGCGGGAGGCCTCTGGACGTGCTCCTCTGTCAGACTATTGATTTGTTTGTTTTATTTTTCGGGACCCAGTTGCCTCCGAGATGTCACGGAGCCGCGGCAACCCAAATCCAGCGTGCATTCAGTGATACCACAGACGCTAAATCCATGTTTTCTCACCAGCACAGTTCTCTAGAACCGTGAGATTGGCAGGGCCGGCTCGGTGTAGAGGGGGAAGCCTCTGTATCACTTCCCCTCACTGGCAGAGTCAGGGCCCACAGGGGCTATTGCTGGAAATATAAAATGGGTCCCTGGGTTGCTCTAGGAAAATTGATATCTAGGTTACGTCGCAGCAGCTCTCCTGCCTCCCTCCCCCATGAGCTCAATAAGGCCCTGTGGGTTAGCAGGTTAGTATTCACCTGGGGGGTCTGAAAGTGAACGCGTTTAATTTGACTTCGTAGAAACAGGCTGCTTCAGCAGATGCGTTTCAATTTTCTGTTTCCTTGTAGTTATAACGTGGCTCCTTTACCCTCTTATCTGTCTGTTTCCAGAGGCCATCAACTGTCTAAATCAGGCCATTGACATCTACACTGACATGGTAAGCTCTGCCCCAGCCTTTGAACTGCCGCCTCTGACGCTCTTTCTTATCTCTGGATAATACCCCTGTGTGTGTTTGTGTGTCGATCACAGGGTCGTTTTACCATCGCAGCCAAACATCACATCACTATAGCAGAGATTTATGAATCTGAGCTGGTTGATATTGAGAAGGTAAAGTGGGACACAGAATAATCTCCTCTTCTTATTCTTTGGAATTTATTGACTGTTGATAATATATGTCATTACACTCTAATGTGTGTGTGTGTGTGTGTGTGTGTTTTCAGGCCATTGCCCACTATGAGCAGGCAGCAGATTACTACAAGGGAGAAGAATCTAACAGGTGAATGTGCTGTTTGAATTTGAAATTTAGGCTAAACTAACGCATATAAAACACACAAATGCATAAATAATTGGATAATGGTAATTATAATAATTATTGCATGATTTTTGGATAAAGTTATACATTTAGTTTTTCTACTTTCAAGGTTCCTTTCAATGGGGAAAATGATACCTGGAGTGTGTGAAATGCAGTTTGTAGGGTGGTGATTGTGCTTGTGGCTTGTTTCACTACGTCTCTTTTCACTATAGTGAAAAGAGTCAGATTGATTGATAAGAAAAATAATCATTAGTCCTGTAGATGACACACAGTCACCTTTTTTTAAATTTTTTTTTTTTACATTAATTCATCATCCATCATCTGAAATAGGCTTCTCATCCCGGAAGCTCCGCCTGGGAAAGAAATGACTCTTCTTAATTTCAGGCAGTGAGAAATAGTGATGGAAACGGTAGTAATACACACATTAGCCCCTCACCCGTTGGTCCCTTTGTTTGCGTGTGTTTCAGCTCAGCCAACAAATGTCTTCTGAAGGTCGGACACTACAGCGCTCAGCTGGAGCAGTACCAGAAAGCTATTGAAATCTATGAACAGGTAACAGCTGAGCACATGCAACAATACAGTGTCCCTTCAGCAAATCTCCCAGTGTGTAAATATCATATTCTGTTATTGTTGCAGCTGCTGTCTCAGAGAGATGTTGGTGCAACTTTATGGTCTTTTTTGAGATTGTAGTTTGTGACGTTGGGGGTATTTGGTGCCACTTCTGTGTAAAGGCATGGTTAAGGTTATAAAAATAACAATAATCTTTACTGGCATAAACGTTCTTACAGTTGCCAAGTGCTTCACAGTTCGTAGAGTATCATTTTTCTGAACAGTTAATGTAAAGGCACGGCTAGCACATGTAAAACAACAACACAAATTGAAACGACAACAAAATGCACACACACAGTAATATAATAAAACAGATCGGGTTCAAATGTGTAACTTGGAGCAGCCACGGAAATACGACGCATCACGTTTAAACCATTCAAAGGAATTAATGAATACACAGGAAGAGCATCCGTTGTGATGACCCGATGGTGTAAAGGTTAATCATGTTATGTGTTTCTGCATCTGTCTGTGTGTGTGTGTGTGTGTGTGTGTGTGTGTGTGTGTGTGTGTGTGTGGTTGTGTTTTTCAGGTTGCCATGAGCACCATGGACAACCCTTTGTTGAAGTACAACGCTAAAGAGTATTTCTTCAAGGCTTCATTGTGTCACTTCATAGTAGACGAACTGAACGCCAAGGTAACAAAACAGCATGTCCACATACACACACACACACACACACACACACACAAACACACACACTCGCAAGCACACAGGGTGTGTCAGTATACACATACACGTATACTGACACACATACGTATTGATCTGTCGCATTGTGATGGCTTTAAAGTATTCACGGGTCTTGTATCCCGACCTTGGTTGTTAACGTTAGAAGGTACTTGGAGTAATGACAGCATGACTGAATACTAACACTAGTATGACTGTTATACTAATACTAACACTTGTATACTTGTGTGTCGCAGTTGGCCATTGAGAAGTATGAGGAGATGTTTCCGGCCTTCTCGGACTCAAGAGAGCTCAAACTGCTGAAGGTAAATTTCCCTTTAGCCGTGCTGGTAGCATGGATGTAGGGGTGAAAGACTATGTTTGCAGCAGTATTATAAATAATAATGGTGTTTATTCATACAATACTTACCAGAATCGGAGATTACAAATTGCTTTACGAGGAAAAAGGAACAGACGTACACAGGCGTGTGTATTTTTCACGTACACACAGAAATACACACATGCAGAGAAATATACTCAAACTCAATAAGCTTAGAATCAGTATTTTCAGAGGCAATTTAAAAGAGGAAAAGTGATTTAAAAGTAGTCCAGGATAATAAAAAATTAAGATTTCAGTTATATTAAAAAATTGATCTCATAAAAAGCAAGTAATGTCTTTTACTTTTTATTTGATGGATTTAAAATGTCTAGAAAGACCATCTTGAAAATGTTTTCATCGGCGACCTAATCTAGGTCGTTTGCCTCTTCAAGAACATTAATTTGTTCTGAATTTTTTTTTCTCAAAGCTGACATGGTCACTACTCCCCTGTGTTAGTAAAGTTATCATCTACTACGTTTTGTTGCAACAGAAACTCCTAGAAGCCCACGAGGAGCAGAACAGCGAGGCATTCACGGAGGCCGTCAAGGACTTCGACTCGGTGTCTCGTCTGGACCAGTGGTTGACCACGATGCTGCTGCGCATCAAGAAGACCATCCAGGGCGACGCTGGGGACCTGAAATAGACAGGTTTAGAGAGAGGGGAGAAAAAGGGAGGGAGACAGGGGGAAAGGGAGAAAAGAGGGTGGTAAAGAGAGATGACAGCTCAGGATACAGGGGGGGTTGATGATTCAATGGGAGGGAGGAGGATGGGTAGCGAAAGGCGTTCCGGTGGGAAAAAAAGATAGACAGCGACGCAGAGAGGTGGGGGGTTGTGTGTGTGTGTGTGTGTGGGGGGGGGGTGTATAAGGGAGGGAGGATGGGACTGAGGGAGTTTACAGTTGTAGATAACAGTCTGCATGTGACCCCCAACAAGCTACGCATCACCTTTAAACCATCTTTAGTTGACCCCCGTGTCCCTACAGTATTGCTCTCGTAACTCTGGACAGAAATGAACTTAAAGAGAAAGCCTGGGGAGAAAAAGGTGTGTGTGAGAGAGCGTGTGCGTGTGCACTGCACTAAAGTACATTATACAATTGGAAGGGAAAGTGTGCAACTTCTATGAGATTTAAAGATATATGTTATTGAAAAGGGATGATATTGTTATTAATGAGATTGTTGGTATTTATTGTCAATACTGAAAATATTATTTATTGTTTATTATGGTGCTCAGTGTTATGTCTTAATATTTTTGGTATTAGCCCCTCTGCTCTCCTCTTTTCTTCCCCTTTACTCCCCCTCCTCAGCTTTTCCTCCCCCTCCTCTTCCTCTGTCTCCCCCCCACACATACACACACAAACACACAAACACACACACACTCACAGTCAAGTCAGTGATTTCACCTGTTGTGTCTGGTTGGTACTTTGTGTTCAGGACAACGGGCGGTCGGTGCAGTTTGCCACCGGCGCTAACTCTCCGTCGCTAGCTTGTTCGTGCATGTCTCTTGTCATGTTGATGTAAGTGTTCTCCGTGTTGTGCTAACGTGTGAAGACCATACATGTAACCGGGTATCATTTGTGTGAAATCAGTAAATATGTACCTCAGATACCGAGTTGAAATAAAAACGCCATCGCTCCAGATGTCTGACTGATCTTTGGTGTCTTCAGGCACAGAACATGAGTATAAACACATTACAAGGCTGAAAATCAGATAATAATATATACGTTTGAACATGAACACAAAACATTAATACAACATTTTTGTTTAACGAATCCTTTAAATTAGTTTTTTGGGACCAAAATATTTACAGAGCAGAAAATTTTACAGTTGAAAAATAAACTTGTCAGCGTTCTCTGTTAGACAAACTATGTAATGGAGATACATTTTCTACATTACATCAACCTCAAAGTATCTTTGGCATTACTGTACTGAAATTTCTTGTTATTTAGCTGCCGACACATACAGCAATACAGATACCGTCTGCGGTAAAACTAGCTAAAATTGACCAACAATGTCTGCCGTGCTAATGTTGCTGCCGAGCTCTGATTCAGAGGCGGTTGATCGATGGGAGCGAGTATTTGTAAAGCGAAGGTCACATCATGACTGTTCAAGTGAGACCACTTTTTTTAAAGGTGCTATACGTAAGTATTTGCTATCGCTACATAGCCGTTAGCATTAACAGCTGACTACTTACCAGTCTAGAAGAAACCTTTTTCGAGTTCAGCATCAAACTTAATTCCTTCACTAACCAAGAGCTGTCTGCAGCGGCAGAAAGCAACACCAATGTTGACTCTTGTTTTGCTTCTCTTTCCGTCGCTGCTATTCTTCTACTGAAGTTAGCATGCTAACCAGCTAGCCCCGGCCCATCTGGTAATACCACTTTGCAATAGCGTCCAATCTGCTCTTAGTGCAAGATGAGAGGATTAGGAAGTAGCGCTGCCCAGAGGGAGTATTCTAACCTCTGGTCTTGTAAACACAACGATGGCTGAAGCACTTGGCAAGCGACCATCACCATCACCACCACCCGCTACCCGCTACCCGCGACCCGCAAGAAACCACGTTTCAGTGGCAGAGAAAACTTACATTTAGCACCTCTAATGCAATGACGATGAACATGGCAGGCCATGGTGCCATGCTTTAGCAATACTGACTTAGTGTATAACATATATTTCATCATTTGCAGCTTTAAAAAAAGGCTCAAAAATCTCTGTAGAAGAATGTCATATTTTATTTATCCTTTAACCTACACATCACTATAAATTTAGGGTCTCTTAATTTCATACCTTAATTTTACCCACTTTAGAAGCCGAGGGGGGATTATTATAATATTAAATACACCTTAAATAAATTAATTAAGCCCTTAAGTCAGTACTGCAGCGGAAGGCTGCAGAATGTAAACGATATTTAAAGCTCGTCTTTGTTTACAAAGGATCCCGCTCAGTTGTTTTATCCCTTAAAATGACTTCATCATGCGCATTTAATGTGCGGTGTGAGGGTCTTTAGTTGGGGGCCGAGGGAGGCCTCCATTGCCCGATGGCGAAGTTTTAACCTTGCTACAGAAACGCAGTAGGCAAATAGGCTGGAAGCAACAGTGAACTGTAAAATCGTGGTGAAAAGAAAACCGTGAAGGTAAAAAAAAAAATTTAAAAAAAATTAAAGTAAATTTAATAGAAAACAGGCCTTTTTCGGGGATTAAGAAATCAGTTAATTTACAGCTTTTCTGCAGCAGTGGAAGCAAATGAAGCCTTAAAAGTTGCTGCAGACAGATCCTACAGGTGCCCCAGCTTTGGCTGATGACTTACAAAACCTACAACTTTGCAAACAAGGCCTCACGTCCATGGTAGAAGGAACGGCGCGATCGTGTCCGGCCGCTGAACGAGTCGGACATTGGCCTCGACGCCACTTCTTCTCCTCTGTCGGCGTCGATTGGCGGGTGGCGGACCCGCTTGCACAAAGCACTACCGCCACCTGCCGGAGCCGGAAACACCAGTCGACGGGGGATCAAATTTCGACGTAGGCGCATATAGCACAATACCCACAACACACTTCGGCAGACCCGTTGAATTCTGCCACACAAGTTTCCGGCGCAGTGCACGTTCGTTGCTCCCTCGCAGTGCGCCCGTTGCCGTTCTGTGTGTGTGTGTTTTTTTTTTTGTTTTTGATTGTTTAAGTGAAACTGTTCAACGCCGCTTGTAGGTTGAGAATCGGTTATAACATTTCTAGCGAAGGAAGAGAGCGCAACGAGCCGCCAAGATGCCGCGTATTATGATAAAAGGAGGCGTCTGGCGCAACACTGAGGTACGTGTTTACATGGCTAGCCGCGTTAGCTCGGTTAGTCATAGCAAACCTATGGGTCTCAGTTAGCATGAAGCTAGCTGCTAACTTAGCCCGCTTAGCAAGTTTGGTTTATTGGTGTTGCGTCCAACTGTGTCGAAAGAGTGCAGTTACTGTTTCTTTGAAGTCGTGCACACAGTAAACCAATCCAGACACGGGACTGATTCAGAAGGGCTATCAACGGGCGAGGAGGGTAAATGCCCAGGGCCCCCAAAGACCCAAGGTGTACTCCATATTATTTGGGTCTATATTATATGATTGATTCCAGATTTATTACAAAAATCTGCACCTCTGAAGTAAAACGTCATGTATGTTGCAGCCTTACATGGAGTCGGTCTCAAAAAGTATTTTTTAAGACCTTTATTGTTGTAGATTATTTTGAATTCATTTGTTGTAAATCCAAATTCAAAGGCTTTATTGTCATATGCGGAAATAAACAAGGTATCATTGCAATGTTCTTAGCTTGCTGTCTCTCTGTCTAAAAATATACTAGAAAATAAAACGTAAAAAAGAATAATAAAATAAGAAAGAAGATAGATGTTATCGGAAAAACATATACACAAACACACATTATATGCACATTATATACAGAGATATATATATAACACACATTCATATCCGTGTATGCATGCATTTGTATAAATCCACACATGCATACTGAGGTAGACATTGAATAAGAATAAGATTTATGCCAGATACAATAAAAACGTTTGTGCATTATGTCAAAAAGGAAGAATATTTGGTGTGCAAATCGAGCAGAGAAAGTTTTGTTTTATCAAATTTCTTTTCATTTTTTCTGTGTTTAATACTACCTTAGGCAAGGTGGTATTATGGCAACATAGAAGAACTGTAAGGCTGCAACCAATAATTATTTTTCATTACGATTTTTTTTTTACGGTTATTTTCCTCAATAATTGATGTTCAGTGGATAGTGTCAGAAAATAGTGAAAAAATTCCCATGATTATTGCCCGAAGTCAAAGTTAAAATATGCTAACTGCTTTTATTGGCTCACCAATTCTCACATAAAAATGTTGAGTTTACTATCATAGAAAACTGGGAAACCAGCAAATATTCACATTCTGAAGTGGGTACCAGTGAATCTTTTGCATTTTTGCTTTTAACGATTCATCTGTTGTCAGAATTGTTGCCAATTAATTTTCTCTCACTGAGCTTATTGATTGAACGACTAATAATTTCAGCTCTAGAGCACAGATCAGTTTCTCTGTGAGTTTCTGGGGAAAATAATGAAAGTGACATCCATAGTAGGGTTCAGTGGGGGCCCAGCAACAAATTTTTGCCCCAAGAGATTAATGCAGCCATGGCTTGAACGATGTGATTGGTTGGATCAAAGACTTGAAAAGATTATAGCCATGAACTTTCTCCTGTTTTGTGTCTGTGTGTGTGCGTGTGTGTTTTTAATCTGCCCATTTATCCAGGATGAGATCCTCAAGGCAGCGGTGATGAAATATGGGAAGAACCAGTGGTCTCGAATCGCTTCCCTGCTGCACCGCAAGTCTGCCAAACAGTGTAAAGCCAGATGGTGAGTCTGATACAGAGACGTGTGATGGCAATCACAGCTATTCCACTGCAGACATTTTGTAAAACATTACATTCATGCAGTTTTCAAGGTGATAGTAGGACTTGCAGAGGTAGAAATTACAGTTCTCTTCACCATGTTAATGGAATGAATTACAAACAACTGTAAAACCCCTTTTGGATGAATCTAAACTTTTAATTTTTTAGAAATGTCTCTGATTGTTCCTGATGTTGTCGGTTTTTTGTTTTTCTACCTGTTTCTTCTGCCGTACAGAAGTTTTTCTTGCACAAGAGGTCAATCAGATTACCCGATCAAATAAAGGTCGTATACCTTGGATTTGTGTCTGTCCGCAGGTACGAGTGGTTGGACCCCAGTATAAAGAAAACAGAATGGTCCCGAGAAGAGGAGGAGAAGCTGCTTCATTTGGCCAAGCTGATGCCCACTCAGTGGAGGACCATCGCTCCTATCATAGGACGCACTGCTGCCCAGTGTCTGGAGCACTATGAATACCTGCTGTACGGTTCTATCTGACCTGACACACATTCATGGACTATTTATGAATGACATCAAGTGTTTTACTCCACGTTACCGGATCTTTTATATGTTACACCCACACACTATTTTTCTATTAAGGCCATTAAGTAGGTGAAGAAATTTGGAAATGCTGTCGTTTTTATATGTATATGTGTGTGTGTGTGTATTTAGAGACAAGGCAGCACAAAGAGACAATGAGGAAGAAGTGGGAGACGACCCCAGGAAGTTAAAACCAGGAGAGATCGACCCTAATCCTGAAACGAAACCTGCCAGACCTGACCCTGTGGATATGGATGAAGGTACAATGACATACTTATTACTTTCACAGACTGATGGAGAGTTCGGCTTTTCCTGAAACCTTTGTTTGAACGATATCCCATCCAAGAGAGAGAATTTTGTCCCCGCTCCTTAGAATATTTACTTATGTGCTCTTACAGTTGACTTTTCCCATTTTTAGTGGCGATTGTTAAAGTTTTCACTTGCTCTTGAGAAGAATATAGTATGCAGCAATCGTACGGAATGTCGTATCCATTCAGATAAGATCTCATTAATGTTTGTGGCTGTAGGAGATAGCAGTGTAAACTTAACACTCATATTTGTTCTAACGAAACAAATTAATCGTGTGTGTGTGTGTGTTTGTCTGTGTGTCTCACTATCCGTAGATGAGTTGGAGATGCTGTCAGAGGCCAGGGCTCGACTGGCCAACACCCAGGGCAAGAAGGCCAAGAGGAAGGCCAGAGAAAAACAGCTGGAGGAAGCCAGGTTAGACTGAGCTCACACACACAAAAAAACCATACAGACTTTGACAGAATTGGTTTTTTAAATTTTTTATTTATTTATTTTTGTTCAAAGATACTTTCTCGGGTTTACTTAGTTTTTGCTGTTGGGATGAGAATGCCTATTAAGTTGCTAACAGGCCGTGGAAGACGTCACTATTGACTATCTATAATTCCCATCCTGCTCCAGACGGTTGGCTGCTCTGCAGAAGCGCAGGGAGCTGAGAGCGGCTGGAATCGATGTTCAGAAGAAGAGGAAGAAGAAGAGAGGAGTGGACTACAACGCTGAAATCCCCTTTGAAAAGAAACCTGCATCGGTAACCAGGGCTGGGCAGTTGTTCAATGTTATCAAATACTACTAATTGTTTTGGTGTTTAATTGAACAGAATCCACAATGTCTGCACAAAGTTTGACGTACTGTTGTAAGCTCAGTAGTAATTGTGACTTTTAACTTTCAGGGTTTCTATGACACCAGCATGGAGCAGTACGACGCTCTGGAGCCAAACTTCAAACGGCTCAGACAGCAGCACTTGGACGGAGAACTACGCAAGTCAGTAACGTTTCTCACTACGTTTTCTACACACACAGAGTTTGGATAACGTGGGGACACACACAAGAGGCTCACACTAATACAAAAGTACAGCAAAAACACAGACACAACCGTCACTTTAGTACCGTACAACTTCATATGCACAAATACAATGTCATTGAGTATTGAACACTGTACATCGTCACGGCACACCCAGTTAATGTAGGGTCTTCATTCATAAATCGTGTTGTTTGTGTGCAGTGAGCGTGAGGAGAGGGAGAGAAAGAAGGATAAACAGAAGATGAAGAAGAAGAAAGAGAGCGATCTGCCGTCTGCAATCCTCCAAACCAGCGGAGTGGCCGAGTTCACCAAAAAACGCTCCAAACTGGTTTTACCTGCACCACAGGTAACCATGATGCATACTTTAATCTTAATGTTAGAAAAATCTCTGTAGATGGCTCAAACCTGTCCTGTTCAAGTACTTGGTATTTTTTAATTCGTCCTCTTTCATGGGATATTGTATTTAATTATATTTGATTTAACTTTTTTCACAGATCAGCGATGCTGAGTTGGAGGAAGTCGTCAAATTGGGTGTCGCCAGTGAGGTCGCCCGTCAAGCCGCCGAGGAGAGCGAAAGCGGTAACTCGGCCTCGTCCACCCTCCTGTCAGAGTACAGCGTCACCAACACCATGACAACAGGGCTACGTACCCCCCGCACCCCTGCTGCCCAGGACAGGATACTACAGGTGACGTAGATGCACGTAACGCCTGGAAACTATGAACACACACACACACACACACACACACACTCTCAATGTGTGAGCACTTAGAGTCTCACACAGAAGATGACCAGACACATTTACACACAGGTGTTTAGATTCTAGTGAGATAAGCGTAACTTAAAAGGGATATTTCAGGTGTATATTTTTTTTATTAGTGCATTGCCGCTGATAAAGGCTTATCACAGACGTGGCAGTAACAGTATGTAAGTTGACCGTCATGCAAAACAAACGAATCTTCAATGTGTAATTTAAAAGTATTCTCTGTCACAACTCTTTGATTACCAAATTCAAAGATTCTTGCTAAAAAATTGGGTGTTTTTATGCACAGTTTTAATCTTTTGCTTTTTTTTTTTTTTCCTCTGGTTTATGAATCCATTTATTGCACAACTCTTTAAAATGTCTTAAATATGTCTTAATTTTCTTTTTTTTTTTAACTCACAAATATCAGAAAGAGCAAACATCTTCTAACTTG
The DNA here is from genome assembly GCF_016859285.1 of Xiphias gladius. Lineage (NCBI taxonomy): Eukaryota > Metazoa > Chordata > Actinopteri > Istiophoriformes > Xiphiidae > Xiphias > Xiphias gladius. The sequence continues at coordinate 4,199,452 of NC_053410.1, read as the reverse complement.
TAACCCTGTAACATATTCATCATTCACAATATTCGGGCACATCTTAGGATATCAATCGCCTTTCTCTGTCACATATTTACTATTCTGGTATGTGTCTGTATTTTCAGGAAGCCCAGAACCTGATGGCTCTGACCAACATCGACACTCCTCTGAAGGGAGGCCTCAACACTCCGCTGCACGAAAGCGACTTTAGTGGAGTGACACCCCAGCGCCAGCAGATCCAAACACCCAACACTGTTCTCAGTACACCCTTCAGGTGAACAGTGCTCTGACATAGCACCACACATTTACACGACAAACCAGCCGATACGGTGAACGTTAACATCCGTGCTCATGTCATCCCTGTACAGAACTCCCGGACCAGGGCAGGGGTCTGAGAGCTTGACCCCTCAAGCCGGAGGAGGGATGACTCCACGTGGGCCCGTGACCCCAGGTCTGACCCCTGGCCGTACACCTCTGAGAGACAAACTGAATATTAACAGTGAGGAGCAACTGGCTGACCCTGCGTACGCTAAACACATGGTAAACACACACTCACTTCAGAACATATGGAATTTAAACATCAATGTACGTTTTCAGATGTCATATAAAATGTTGGAAGTAGTAAATGTAACCAGCCAAAACAGGACCTGCACAACCTCAAATCATAAATTTTAACAAAAAAATAAAATAAAAAAGAAGGCACTGTCAAATAAAGGTTTGCAGTTTGTACTTATTAATTATTACAGAATGTGCATTTAATTGTCATTAATAAGGTAAATAGTAAATAAGTTCATGAATTAACTGCAGACCTACGGTTGTCTTCCCCCTCCACACACAGCAAAGGGAAAGCCTGCAGCAGCTGAGGCATGGCCTGATGTCACTTCCTGTTCCCAAGAACGACTTTGAGATTGTTCTTCCGGAAAATGCAGAGAAAGAACTCGAGGAAACAGAAACGGAGAGCGGGTACATAGAGGACGCGGCCGACATAGAGGCACGCAAGCAGGTATGCACACAAATTTTTTTTGTTTGGGGAATAATACGATTTTCTTGAGTGCATAACTAATCTCTGTGACTTGAGGCCAAATTTATGCTCTTGTTTTTGCCCCTGTAGTTCAAATAAGGCTTGTCAAGCAACGGTTTACCATTTGTGTGTGTGTGTGTGTGTGTGTGTGTCAGGCTCTGCGGGAGGCAGAGAGAGAGAAGGAGCTGAAGCTGCGACACACTGCTGTTCAGAGGAGTCTCCCCAGACCTACTGAGGTAACAAACACACTCACCTCCTGACCTTTTGACAAAATATAGCAGGACAGAGTGTACTTCACTGTACTTGTCAGCCCCCTTTAAAATCCAGGGCTTTAGAAAACTTAAAAAAAATTTACATTTTCTGGGATAAGTTCCAAAATGAAAAAAAAAAAAAAAAATCAGATACTTCACAAATATATGGAGATGTTAAAGAGTTTCTGTATGTTTTTCTGATAAGAAACAAGTCAAACAATATGATATTCTGACAAATTAGTTGTTTGCTTCAACTGTAAAATCAATCTTACACTTCACTTACTTATTCAAAATGTAAAATTCTTCATCATGAAATTTAAGACACTCCGTCTTATGGTATAGTCGCATTCTGTTTCTGTTCAATGAAATTTCTCTGTTCTCGGCCCCGAAAAAAGGACGTAACGTCCCATTACTGTTGCAGGTAGGTAGAGAGACACTGGTCAGAGCGATCACAGACCCTGAGCAGCGTATGAGAGTGATGCTGAAGTTTGTAGTCGAACAAAGGTGAACTCTGACCTGCCAATCTGCCGGAGTCGTCTGGACATCGCAGCTAAACGGGAAAAAAGCAGACTTTAATTTGTCCGTCAATCAGGCTTTCACAAAAGTGAAGGGGAAACGGAGGGAATATTCATAGGACGCAAGTGTAACGTGACCGTGGCTTTAGACCGACATGGTAGGATGATGTGAAAGTCACTTTTGCTGTTTGATTGATTGATTTTGTGTTGGAATAATGTTGAATCTCTCCCTCCAGGTGGGTGACGAATATGAACGCGAGAGCTTTCATTAGTCTCAGCCTGATGTCGGTATCGGTTTGTCACCATCTGTCTCGGCAGGTAAACGAGTCCGTCCTCCGTCCCGCCTCCATAGAGCCGCTCTCTGACCTCCAGTTGGCCGAGGAGCTGATCAAACAGGAAATGATGTCCATGCTGCACTACGACTGCCTGCACCACCCGTCAGCCAACACAGCGAACCAACTGCAGCGCGGCAAAACCAGGGGCCCCACTTCCACGTCTAACAACGCATCGCATATAGCTTACCTGGAAACGCACCCCTACAAGCCAATCAGCACAGAGGAGATGGAGCAGGTAGCACACACGCACACAAACAGGGCCTTCATTGCTATTCACTCGAAAAATTATTCAAACAATTAACAGATTATCAAAATTGTTGTCGGTTAATTGACTATCGACAGACTATTTGATGGGTCGACCGATTGCTTCAGCACTAGTTTGGCCATAAAAACGTGTTTCGCGCGTGTGTGATCGAGACACTGTGACAGTGATGGATGTCTAAGAGCAGTTTATGCAGGTATACTCTGCATACGAGGTGTTTGTGAACGATGTGGAATGTTGATAAACAGGCTAAAACAGTACTGGCAGGAGAGATGGAGGTGGTGAAGATGGGAATGGGCCACGGTGATCTCAGCATGGAGGCCTACAGCCAGGTGTGGGAGGAATGCTATGGACAGGTGAGAGCGGCCCTCTGTCCCAAAATGAAACGTCAAAGGCTGAATCCAAATGTCCCGGCTTAACCGCACTTGCAGACTTTACGGGATCATTCCATGGAAGTCCTCGAGTGCTGAGCTCTGTCCAAATCCGCAATTCATCAAGTCTACAAGGGGCCTCGAGCAGACCTTCTGCAGACCTCCAGAGAGTTCACATGGGGGGCAGGCTTCCCCAGACTTAAATAATAATAATCACATGTACCATATTTTATTTTATTTGCTTTTTTAAATTTTTGTTGTATAGGTTTATTGATGTGGTAAAGTTTCACATTGCACACACAGAATGTGAACAGGCTGAAATGAGTTACGGTAATTTTAATTAATCTCCATGGAAACAAAGCACGTCTCATCCCCTCGTGGTCCAGCACCCTCACCGACTCGACGTGATGACATCGCTGTACGCTGACAAGTCAGCAAGGGCTCAGTCTGCAAGTCCGGAGGGTGGACACTTGGATTCAGCCAAAGAAGAGAAACACCTGTCCCTAAGGACAGACTGCCTTTAACTACCTTCCTCCTCACATGAAATCAGCCTTTGGTCAGTAGCTGTTTCTTCATCTCGCTGTCTCTTTCTACAGGTGTTATACCTACCTGGTCAGAACAGATACACTAGGGCTAACCTGGCCTCAAAGAAAGACCGTATTGAAAGCTTTGAGAAGAAACTAGAGGTGAGCAACTACGGTGATGCATCAAGAGTTCATTGTCCAAACTCATCCACAAAACTTATCCTGTATCCTACACCGGAGCACTGGTCCAACCATGGAGGTCTGTTTTATCTGTCTCCCTCCAGGTGAACCGTGGTCACATGACAGCGGAGGCCAGGAGAGCAGCGAAGCTGGAGAAGAAACTGAAAATCCTGCTGGGAGGGTTTCAGTCCAGAGCGCTGGGGCTCCTGAAGCAGCACAACGAGCTCTGGGAACAGGTACTGATCACTGCAGAGGTTTTCTGTGTCTGCCAGGATTCACTTCAGCAATGAGGAAGTTTCCCTTAAAATTAGTCCCACTCCAACACACGCACAAAAATCTCTTCCTTATTTATTCCTCATTCTGAGTCTAAATTTGAGTTCATATTGAGATTCATATTTAATCTGAGGACGGTGAAGGTTGTTAAATATTTTCCTTCCTGCAGTTAACTAAAGGTGAAGTGAACTCACTCCGGTGTCAGCGTTGCAGGTGTCCGACAGCTGTTGACATGTTATTTACTGAACAACAATATATTCTACGCAAATTCTGTAATGTAAAACTAATGAAGGCTGCAAACATCGATGACCTGTGTCACTGGCATTTTACAGAACTTCTCGGTCACCTATTCCCCAAGATTTTGCTGAATGATGCACCATACTGATGTTATGCTTGTGGTGTCCACTAGGTGGAGCAGGCAGCCACAGAGCTCCAGACCTTCACCCAGCTGAAGAAGCAAGAGGACACCGCCATTCCCAGGAGACAAGAGGTAACAGATGAAAGATGCACACGCGCCGTATATTACTCAACAAGTGTATCAGGTCCAACATCCTTTACTCTGATCACATTAATGGTTTTTTTTTTTTAATTAATTCTAGCTGGAAAATCTCCAGTTCCGTCGTTTATTAATAAATAAAATAATAGTCCCTGCATCCCTACAGCAGTGGTTGGCTGGTTAGTGTGCTGTTATTGATGTGTAGATTGACAGGATAAGGTTACATGTAGCCCAAATATTCAAACCATCAGAGGATTAAAATGTGTCTGACCTCATACACAATCTCATTATCGCCACCTCTGGATGAGGCTGTCAGATTATCTTTCTTTCAGTATTGCGTTTATTTATGTGTATATAGTCCCTGCTCATGCTAAAAAACTATCTGATATCGACAAACACTGTGTGTGTGTGTGTGTGTGTGTGTGTGTGTTTTCTAGGCTCTGCGGGAGGACGTGGAGCGGCAGATGGAGAGAGAGCGAGAACTTCAGCAGAGATACGGAGAGTTGCTGATGGAGCGGGAGTCACTGCTCAACAGTGCTCAGAAATACTGAGCGACACACACGCCGATCACACAGTCATAGATACACGCACCACACACTCAAATGCTCATCACGGAGACACCGATATCACACTGACAGGCAGCTCTTCTGCCCTCCTTCAATGATTCAATTGTGGCGGCAATTCCAGAGATTAGCCCCGCCTCCATGTGCTCATGTTGCTATGATGTCACAAGCTGAGTTGAGCATGCTCAGTAGTCCCCTGTGTTTCTGTATTAGTGACCAATAAAGTTTCTTTCCATCAATGGTGACCTTGCAGTAAGTGTTTCCTTGGAGCAGATGTTATGCAAGCTGATGTATTTTAACAAAGCTAGTTGGGCCTGTAAAATGTATAAACTGTATTCTGCGTTTCTCAGAACACACAGGTTTACTGAAAACTCTTTTATTACAGCAATGGAACAAAAAAAAAAAATATATTTATACAGGTACGTGCAAGAATGCGACTGATGATGCAATAATCCTCAGCAAGCGAGGAAGGCCATCCCACTCCTCCAATAAGCACTCTGAGAGAAAGAAAGACAAGGGAGTCGTTTTAAAATGGTTTCACGCCGTCAGATTTTCCTTCCAGGTCTGTGGAAGAGTTACTGGTCGTTTTAAATGATTTCTCCTGTCCATAAACACTGGTCTAACTCAGGCTCGGCAGCCTGAGTTAGACCAATCGTGTGGGTGTCTTCTAAAGTGTAAGTACTTTTAGTGCAACATATTCCCTCTTTGTTCCGGCAACAAACCTACAAGCAACTCAACAATGAAACACAAAGAGAAAATTTCGTGCTTGAGGACTCGATGCCATAATTCAGCTAAACTTTGGACAGAATGAGGACTGTTGATTTGACCCCCATCAGGAGCAGCTCACACTCAGCATGGAGAGGATGAAGAATAATTACAGCAACCAGTAACACTTAAAATGCATATGGCATCTGAGTAATGTATTAAGAGACTATCCAAGCCGATGCTTAAAGAAAAAGCTCCAGTATGTTTTGAATGTAGCCGTGTGTGTGTATACATACTGTGTGTCTGTAGTTATATCTTCTAATAGCCTCTCTGATGTGGCAGGGCTGGATGGCTCCACTGGGAGGTTCCACTGTAGCCGGGCAGCTCTGAAAGACACAACCCTGCGTTAGCTAACACACGATTGTCGCGCCCCTGCCTCTGCCAACGTGAAGTTTTTAAGACAGCGAGCAGCGGTTCGCTTTCTAGAGGTTAACACGCATTACGCACGATGGGGATTTATTATCTCGCCACCAGAATACACTCTTGGTAGTGTGAAGGAGGCTTTGCGACAACATTTCATTGGGAAAGGGGCATAAAATATACTTTAACGAGAACACGTGAAAGTATATTAAGAAAAATCTGTGGTCTAGTGTGGTTGAGCCGTTGGCCCACACACCTTTTTGCGTTTCCTCTGTCTCGCTCGTCCGTCCAGACTGCCGTTACCCTGTGGGAGGGGCTTTGATGAGTGGGAGGAGCCCGGGGTGGAGGGGGGAGTGGCCTCAGGTGAGTCTGGATCCTTCTTCACCTGGTGGAGGGAAAGATGGACGATGGATGTTAGGGTTCCAAAACCGCGGCGCAAGTCACTGAAATGACGTGGTGCAGGAGTGTGTGTGTTTGTACCTCAGTGTGTGTGTTGTAGTGGATGTAGCTGGCAGAGATCACGTGACTGATGGGATTGGTCTTGGCCGTCATTTCCTGCTTCACCAGCAGAGACAAATCCACAATCTGGAGTAGGAAAATGACAGAGAGAAACAGGAGGCGGAGTTTTTCTATCGGCCGGGGGTAACGCAGACAGAGACACGACACGATGCGTAGGACGTCACGAATGAACGCGTTACCTGTGCAACCGTCTCATAGGCCAGGTATGACAGGATCTCCATGGCGATGCTGTTGGGCTTGAGCTCCAAACCGCTGCAGTCCAGCCAGTCGCGAAACTTCGAGGCTTTCTTAGCTGGAATCACACACAGGCGAGCCAACGCAAGCGAGAAATCAGAATTAGCACGGTGTGGTTTAGGTATTGTTTTTAAAGTGCTACCCTGACGACTGTGTCATGGAACTGAAGAGCTCCCTCAGCGGGTCAAGTGGGGAAAAAAAAAAAAAATCATACATGAGGGAATCATACATGTCTGTCTAAGTTTTTGTAGGAGCCATAAAGTACAACTTTCCTCACATTATTCTGCATACTTTCATCTTTAAAATGAAAATTTACAATACATGAAGCTCAGTGGGATTAGTGCCCAAACAATTAGTCGATTAATCAATTAGTCAGGGGACGGATAAGATCAGTTCTCAGCATGTGCTGCTTTTCTCTGTTTTATAATATCAGACACTGAATATCTTTGGGTTTTCGAGTGTTGCTTGGATAAAAGACAAGGAATGTGAAGAAGATTTGGTTGTTCTGGGAAGTTGTGATGTGTATTTCTCACAATTTTCTGACATTTAATAAACTAAACAATCAATCAATCAATAATCAACAAATTAAATCGATTACAAAAATGGAGCTCTTAAAATTTTTTTTTAAATTCTCTCCGACACCCCGTCTGTTCTCTGCCTGTCCTACTACGAGGAGCAGCTTGAGACTGTTTTTGATCGTATCCCTAATTGATCTGCTCAGGTAACCGATCATCTTGTATTAATAATCAATGAATTCTGGTGATTTTTTTTTTTAGACTCAAGTTCGATTTTATTGCCCTTCAGCTTGAACCTGCAGCATCATCACAGCGGCTGCCTGCTGGTTGGGGGCTCGTCAGTACGACACGGTCGTCCAGGGTGGGAAAGCAGAGGCTAGCTATTCAAGCTGCACGTCTCCGGTTTCATCAGCCTCCTCTAGGATTACGAGAGACTAGATCGCTTGATTAAAATCTTACCGAAGCTGAGCTGTCGACTCTCACAGAACTCCGCGTACTGAGCCTGGTCCATAGTTCGAGTCTGACGCTCTAAACGCTGAAGATACAAAGACAAACAACACATACACGGTGAATAATAATCGCCCATCGTGAAAATAAATTGATGAATGTACCTTCTTCTACGGTCAAATCAGTGCTGCCAGCGTGTCAGGGACATTACAAACAACATCGCCTCTGACCTCCATCCTCTCCTGTTTGACGGGGTCCACTTCTTGTCGCTCGGCTAATGACAGGAGTTCGCCGGTCTGATCCATCCAGACCAGAAAGTCCTGGGCCAGTCGCTGCCTCCGCTGGTTGCCGCCGGCAACGCCGCCCGCGGCACCCCACCTGTCTGTCACACACACACGATGAATAAAACCAACCCTGCCACAGTCTCCGTCCTTGTGAATGTTTGATTGTCACATAACGCGGGCTCTTGTGTGATAAAGTCAGAAAATGTAACTGAAACATTGTTCAAAAGACCAAAAAGGCAGAAGATGAATTAATGGCCGAACATTGTCCCAACAAACGGGTTGAAAACTGAAACGATCCATTTATTGTGTCCAGCTTGTGTGAGGGTGTATGTACCTGTTTCTTGCTGTGGGTCTTCATCCTCTAGAGTTTTGAGCAGTTTTGATTTATAATCTCTAAACTGGAGATACTTTAATAACCTCGCCACCTTCCTCTGTTTGAGAGACGTGAAGGGAGAGAAAGGGGAAGAGCAGAAAAAAGAAGGGCCATTTCAAAGCCACGCCCCAAATGGGGTCCGAAATATTTTCAATCAATAAGATTTGTTTTGCGTATTCGATGGGTTTCCTTCTGTGTGTTTTGCTCACCTTGTCCCTCCTCATCAGGAACAGGATGTCCTCAGCGGAAATGACCCTCGAACCACGAAGAGACGCCCCCTCGCAGGCCTGGTGCAGCTGAGGAAATAAACCAATCACGTCGCACCAATTAGCATCACAGAGCATCAGTTCACCTTATTAGTTCACGTCACTCAAAGACGCAGCAATGAGAGGATGATGTGGCCGGTCAGAGCCGCATCAGACATCTGCCGCTTTCGCGCTTCAACTTTTTTGAATTAAAACTTATCACACTGACAACGAAAAAAAAACTCCCGTAACTAAATCCTGTCGAAGGTCTAGATTTTTAGTATTTCGACTGACAGGGCACTAACGTCTGTAGACCAAGCAGAGGCAGAGTCATCCATCTCTGAAGCTTTCTTACATGTACAGACACTATATAGACAGATCTCATTTTTGTATTTCTACTTGCGCTTCTAAATTCAAGCTGTAGTGAACTCTTCAAAAAAAAGACCTTAAATTCAGAAACTGTTATATATACATACAGTTGGTCCACAGGCTTCATAAACGCTCACTTTGCCCTGATGTGAAAACTCTACATTTTTTTTTGTCTCGTCCGTGTCCATGTCTGCTTGCGGACTGGACGATGCCTTTGCCAACACCACAAATTACCCACAAATGGTCACGCACGTGTGTAAACCTCGTCTCAATCTGCAGCTCAAGCGGCAGAGATTGGTCACCGTCGCTGAGACTAATTTCCCTCCGCAGAGGCCGCTCGTTTTTTTCTTTTACCATCGCCACCGTTTTTGTCTGCGTACAAGCACACGTTACCATGGTAATGAGCTGCGTGTGCACAACGTCCTCCACCAGAGCTGCGGTCTCGTGCAGGGGCCTGCGGGCATCTCCCAGAGCGAACCTGGACAGCACACAGAGACGCACAGTATTCAGATATTAGGAGACTGGTCGAGACACGCGGGGTGGGCTGTGGCTCAGTTGGGACAGCGGGTTGTCCACTGATCGCAGGGTTGGCGGTTCGATCCCGGGCTCCCCCTCACGTGGCCTCACTTGTCAGTTGCCAGGTGAATACATGAAATGTAATGAGACAAGCAGACTTCACAGTGAAGTGGCATATGGCTAGACTGCAGGTGATAATGAGCTGCTAATTGCTATTGCTAATTGCTTCATTAACACGTCTTAAAGTGTTTATATTCAGGGGGTGTTTTGCCTTTGTTTTGGCAGCATCTGTGGTGCTAACTGCTCACTGATTTTGTACCACGGTTCTCAGAGATCACTCGTGAATTTTCTTTTTCATTCTAACTCAGTTCTTTTCTTTGGCTTATTCCACCCGAGCTGCTGTTTCTGCTGCCGAAAATGGGAAACCGCCTCAGCACACAGAGCACTGAAAAACTACCACTATCCAAGTCAACGTTGGAAACGTCTCCGTCGCTTTAACGCGTCACTTCTCAAGTAAGAAAACTCATGAGACAAAACATTCAACTCATAAAAAAAAACTGTCTGTCTGTCTCTCTCTCACACACACACACACACACACACACACACACACACACACACACACACACTGAAGTCATCAGGCCACAAACACTTTGACCACAATTTGGTCAAACCTTAATTTGCATCCAGAGAAGCCACTTCCACGATGGCAGACTAAACCTAACCCACATCCTGAAGCTCTTTCCTTCTCTCGATTCGTCTCTTTCCCTTTGTGTCTCCACCTATTGTCTGTCTGTTACATACAAACATCTGACAGTCCGCCTCGTTGCTGTTGCCCCCCCCCAACCCCATTAGGAGATGCTGATTGGCTGTCTGCAGCTGTCAGTCACACAGGTGAGACTGGCTTTGGTTTGGGGTTTTAGGTTTTGGGGTTTAGTTGGGTTTCAGCCTCTCTGACCACCAACAACACCTCTCCGTAGCCCATACACGACACAAGGTGAGTACCCCAGATCTGTGACTCACACACACATACACACACACACACACACCCAAACACACACACACGTATTTCAAAAGATTTCTTTTTCTTCTGTTTTCATTTTCTACTCATAATTTCCGAAGTTTCACTTCTAATCCGTTTTGTCTTTTGATAAAAATGCTACTGTGCCAACTGACTTCAGGAAATGCAGCTTGTTCTTTTGTTAAACTATACAATATTTCTTTGTGCTTCCTGCCCTAAAAAAAATATAGGGCTGCATTATTATTTTCATTACCGATCGGTCTGCCAATTACTTCCTGAATAAATTGATCCACCATTTGGTTCAGAAAAAGTCAAGCGGCGGTGAAAAAAATGTTTCCGACCATCAGTCAGAAAACCCAAAGATACTCACGGTACTGTCACAGAGGACAAAGAAAAGCAGCAAATCCTCATAACTGAGAAGCTGGAACAAGGTAATATTAGCTCAATGTTGCCTAGAAAGGTCATCAATGATTAATAAATGATCAAAACAAACGCATATTAATTTTCTGTCGAAGGGCTCATCGATTAATCATCAGTTTAAGAGAAATGAAGCCACTAATTTCAGCCTTACGTCATGTTAATTGCCTTTATTGTGAAAGAGAAAGTATGTCTAGGAGCATTAGTGAGGATTTGACCTGTTCTATCAATTAATCCTCAATTTTTTGGAGTCAGAAACGTTGGGTGAACTGAAAGTCCTGTGACGACGCCTTAAATGTGCACTGACTATTATTTGGGGACGATGTTGCCGTGATATTTCTTTCTCACACACTTCTATTGCTGCTATTTCTATTTCCCTGAACATACCACAACGGCGCCATTAGTGCAGTGTTTTCACTTTTATTATGGTATTTTGTTATGTTTTACGTAACACCGAAAACAACACTCCTACGTAATCTTATATTTTAGCAAGTAAACAGGCATTTACTTTTAGCGTATTAAAGAAAGTATCGAAATGATGGGTTGGGGACATTTTTTTTTTCCCCCAGACATCTGTGTGTCTCTGTTCTATGTCCTGGAGGTGGTTTGGTTTTAGCAAAGTGCCATCAGCCAAAACACTTCCCAGTCTGATTATTACGGCTCTGTCTTCTGTTAAACAGGCTTCTATGGCTTCAAACAGTCTGTTCGGCAGCACCAGCCCCATGCTGTACTGGGGTGAGTTTCCCTCTGTGTGTGCGAGTGCGTGTGCGTGTGCCTCACATCATGCTCTGTAGTTCTGGGATGAAGCTGGTCCTGGACACTGGACGGTCTTTGGAACTGGATGCGGCCGAGCCAGCCATGGGACTGCTCATAACCACTGCCCCACCTGACGCCATGGGCAAAACAAAGAAACAGAGCTGCATTAAGGTCGGGATCGAAAGCGAGGAAGCACTTTACCTCACCGTCACGTGTATATTCTGAGTTTCCAGACAGCATGTGTTCTATATCAGAAAGCTGAATAATGTAAGGACCAGTATTTGATCCCTGGAGACACTTTTCTCGCAGCTGTAAACCAATCAACAATGACGCTGTGTCATTATCAGTTCACCAGAATATAGGGCTGCGTTATGATTTTCATTACCGATCGGTCTGCCAATTACTTCCTGAATAAACTGATCCACCGTTTGGTTCAGAAAAAGTCAAGCAGCGGTGAAAAAAAATGTTTCCGACCATCAGTCCGAAAACCCAAAGATACTCACTCCACTGTCACAGAGGACAAAGAAAAGCAGCAAATCCTCATGAAAGAAGAGAAGCTGGAACAAGGTAAAGTAAAGAAAAAACAGATGTGAAATCCAAACGGTGAATGGTGAGTGTCAACAAAAGAGATTTAGTTCTCTAAATGTTGTCTCCAGTGTTCACTTCGGCAGTTTTGGCATCAACGAGCCGAAACAAAAAGCCCTGAAGCTGAGTTTAAAACGACATGATAGCAGAACGGATTTGAGGCGAGGCAAATCAGCACACACACACACACACAGACGGGGACACACACACACACACACACACACACACACACACACACACACACACACACACATACAGACAGACAGACACACATACATACAGACACACACACACACACACACACACACACACACACATACATACAGACACACACACACACACACACACACACACACACACAGACATACACACACACACACAGACATACACACACACACACACACACACACACACACACACACACACACACACACACACACACACACACACACAGACAGACACACACACACACACACACACACACACACACACACACACACACACACACACACACACACACACACACACACACACACACACACACACACACACACACACACACACACACACACACACACGTGGGACAGGTGGCGTGACCGCAGTCACTTCCCCTCCGGCAGTAGAATGTGAATGATAATGCAGCGCAGCTCCTTCGTATTCAAACCCTGCGGTGAATAAAACACAATGCAGGAAACACAGAGGAGAAAAAAGAGGAGGAGGAGGAGGAGGAGGAGGAGGAGGATGAAGAGAGCCGAAGACACGAGGACAGAGTTAGAATAAGGAGACGAGGCGAAACTCTCACCAAAGTCGCTCGGAAAGACGCTGCCACTGTTGATACTTTTTCGTTTTGTTTGCGACGTTCGGCGCGATTTGATGACGCATTTGAATCTCGGACGCGCGCGTTTGTGGTACTTGTAGTTTCCTATCACTGCTGGTTAAAAAAAGCCTCTCAGCCACTGTTAATAAAATACCTCACGTTGTATTTGGCCGAAGCATTTCGAATAGAAGAGGACCGAAGGCAGGCGGCATCTCCTGTATAAGTTTAACACATCGTTTCCTACTCTTTGTTCAGCAGTTGTTTTGCTGCCAGATCAGTGCAGGACCAACCACATTTTAACTAGCTGGATGTGGTTGTTAAAAGACCAGTTTAAATCATGAAAATACATGCAGCCGTCATGGTTTTACCTACAGACTTTACCATCTACATGGTTTTAGCTTCAGATAGTGGCAGACTTCAGGCCGTAGTGCAGCAAAGACATCATTTCACAGTATTTCTCAGACTTGAGCTTGTGAGTTTAATCACATTCCATGTCCAGTCCATGCAGGAAATTTGTACATTTTATATATATAAATATATATATATAGAAGAGAGCGGTTCTTCCAAGCACCTCTGAGAACTTTCCACAGTTCTTCTGTCTCCGTGACCCCTGTCTCCTGATGCGATCCCAGGCTGAATCCACGATGTTGAGATCAGGGCTCTGTTTGGCTCCAGACCCCCTGTCACGGGACCCCTAGCTGTCGTTCCTGTTGCTGAACACGGCTCTGCACGACTCTGGCCGTATGTCTAGGGCTCGCTGGTTCACCTCCTGCAGAATGAATTCGAAGACCAGTCAGAAGGCTTCTCTGGCGCTGCTGCGTGTGGATGGATGAGAACCCAAACATCTAAAGTCCCTAAAGGCTTTTGCACAAAACTTCAAACAAAGGTTTGGGCCGTGCCATCTAAGCCAGCGGGACCTGTGAGGAGACGCCAGCTGGCAATATTCAATGCTTGCTAAACGCTGCAAAGGCTTTCGCTGCTGATTCTCTCTCTTCTTCTGTTGTTTCCTTTCTATGCATTTTGCACTAGTGGATTAATTGATTACATTTACTTCTGGTCTACCTTCATCATCGTCATCACAAGTTTAAATGTGAATGTGGATGCATTCTTTATCTAGTTCCTTAGGATTGTAACTCTTTACACGGTGGGTTTTCACTCAAAGGTATTAAAGACTGATGTGGCCGACATTTCATAGGAAACAAACATAAAGAAAGGGTGAAAGGTACAGAAATCTTTCCCGATGTTTTTCCCCTGCCAGACCCGGTGGTGAAGCGTCGGCCGACACCATCGCCCACCAACCTCCAACCGGACGACCAGGAGGTGCGGCCCCTCCACCAGCCCCCCAGAGGCCTGGTACGGACCGAAAGCCCGAACTTCCTCTGCAGCAGCCTGCCGCAGCACTGGAGGTGTAACAAGACCCTGCCGAGAGCCTTCACTGTAATCAATCAATTAATCAATCAGTCAATCAATCTGGTGTCGGATCATAATGTGGGGCGGGGGGCCTGGAAATAGAAACCTTGGGACATTTTGCCCTGAGTTTAGTCTCCCAGGCTCTGTACAAATCCCTTCTGCTAGGGTAAAGGACTAAGCCTAACGTTCCTCCATCCCGCAGGTGGTTGCCCTGGGCAACGACGTGCCAGATGGCGCGGTTGTCACAGTGATGGCCGGCAATGAAGACAACAGCAGCGCTGAGCTGCGCAACGCCACGGCAACCATGAAGCAGGGTTATGCCCAATTCAACGACCTCCGCTTCGTGGGCCGCAGCGGGAGAGGTAGGTGGACAGGTACAATATTTCATACACATAAACATCAACCGACACAGGCCTGTGGTGGAAGGTTTCAGAGTGGTTCAACAACAGTTATGAAGAGGAGCGGCGGAGAAAAGACGGTAGCCTAACATCCTCACCTTCTCTTCCTCCGCTGGGTTCCATCTTTTATCATTTAAAAGCCCTGCGTCACACAGGAACTAGGCGTTTTCTTCACCTCGTCTCAGCCGCTGCCCCCCAGTATGGTGGGTTCTGCCTTGTGACTCACACAGTAATCTTGAAGTTAGAAGGATAAACTAGAAGAAGACAGGAATACCTGGCAATTAGCTATCAATCAAGGACTGTCCCTTTATTTATGAAGCCCAAAATAACACATTTGTCTTTTATTTAAATAACAAATTTTTTCCATCTGAGATAAAAATGACTTAACTTACTTTAAACAGTCGGTTAACCTACTATAACAGGTCAGGCTATACAACTTAAGATTTGTTATTGACCTTAAATTGCTTTTAGAGCCTCTATAAATTTACGCTACGTATATGTGTGTGTGTGTGTGTGTGTGTGTTTTTTTTCAGGCAAGAGTTTCACCCTCTCCATCAATGTGCTGACCTCGCCCCCACAGATCGCCACCCTACACAGAGCCATCAAGGTTACTGTGGACGGACCGCGACTGCCCAGACGTTAGTGCACACCAGAGCTGCAGATGTGATGGGGTTTTTTTTTTCCAAGCTTTCAGTCAGACTCATTTTCTTCTTCTCTCTCTCTCTCTCTCTCAGGACAAAGGCAGAAGGAGGCGAAGTCGGAAGGGCTCAGGCTCTCCGGCAGCAGCGCTGCGTCATCAGGTATGAGGTGCGGGTAAAAGTAAGATACGTGTTTGTTTTTTTTAAATCAGGTGAAACTAGAAATGTGAAAAAAAAAAAAATCGTGTCGGTTGTTGGCCCAGCGTCAGTGCTGGATATATTGTGTTGTATACGGGACTGCAAATGTGCACAGTGTGTGCATTAGTAGTATCCACACTAATGAAGCTGTATTAGGGTTAATGATCTAGTTACTTCTACAGCACTGTATAACTTTAGTGTAGATAGTTTGAGCAATAATAACGCATCATATTCTTATGTAGAATCTTAATTTACAAAGTGAAATGTTTCCATCTGAAATGTTTTGAAGTACTGGAAGTACTTCAAAACTGTACCAACGCACTCGAAGAAAAGCACTTAGTTATTTTCAAATACTGAGGAAAAACGGAAAATGTTGAAAATGTTGAATTAGAACAATTTATTTACATTTAAACTGAAATAGGAAAAAAATGGAAAAACTTTATCATGTGTTCTTTGACAAAAAAAGTCACGGTCCACTTTCTAGGGACAGATGACAGCTGAGCAGACTCCTTCTCCTAAGGAAGAAGATGATGAGATGCGGTTGAAAGCTCCAGAAGAGCACTGCTGTTTGTGCGACCAGGCCGTTTACAGAGATTATTGCTCTCTCTCTCTCTCCGTCGAGACTGTAGATCGTTCTCCTCCTCTCTGTGGACCAGTGAGCCGTCGTTCTTGGGCCACGTGACTTCTCTGACCTCCTCCTTCAGTCCGAGCCCCAGGATGCACCACCTACCCGCCCTCCCCTACTCCACCCAGCCTCCGCCCTACAGCGCCTTCCTGTCTTCTCCTGCTCCCCCCGCCCCACCGCTGAGCCACAGTGGTCCCTTCCAGCCTGGCAGCTTCTACTACGGACCCAACCAACCGCTCCAAACCGCAGGGGAGGACAGAAACGTCGTCACGGCACTGACCAATTATATATAAGGGGCGTGTCTGTCTTTAAGAGGGGAGGAGCCTGTCTGGAGACCTTATTGATGATTGGATGAGTTGTGTTTAAATGTCATCTTAAAATAATTTAGTAATTCAGTGAGTTTTGGGAAGTTTTCATCCTCACACCCACATGTTAAAATTAAATCTCTAAACTTCTAACTTTTGTTTGTCAAAGACTGAAACCACTGTGTGCTACAGTGGTTATTCAGTTTTTCTTATTTATTTATGTTTTTTTTTGATTATTATTTTATAATTCTGTGTATAAATTGTTGAACAATAAATGAATAATCTAATGAAATTCATGCACAAGTTTCCCCTTTTTTATTTAAGTCTTTCAGGATTTGACAGTTAATTTGTTGTATAATAAAGTGTTTATTAGAGCAATATCGGCACTAACTTCTCAACCGGACCACACACAAAATATAGTATCTTGATCCGTTTGACAAGCCTCTAAAAAACAATCATCAACCAGCATTTAGAATTTTCTTGGCTGATTTACGAGGGGCTTAGTTTTTAAATCCTTTTTTAAAATAATGGGTTCGACGGGTTGAACTACCTAAAAACAGCTTTGCCGGTGAACGTGGAAAACAGGAATATGCCAAACGATGAAAATTATACAGAGAGCAAATCAAAATGTGGGGCGAGATTCACCACTTCATAGAAACGTGGTGGTGGTGAAGCACTAAGACATCCTCTGTTTGTACCAGCCTGAATCAGCTTGATAATAATAAAAACAATTCTATAAAAAACTAAATATTTTATCATCAAATTTATTTCAACTTACAGATGTAAAGTCTGAAGGGGATTCTTGCCTGGTTTTAATATAACATAGGTTATAGTTTCCAAGTCTTGTAAAGATTTTTTATTGGCCGTTTCTCTCTTTCTTTTTCTTTGCCGAAAAAGGAAATGATCATTCCTCCAATGTGTTCTCTAATGTAATATCGGTTTATCCTTTTATTCCCCCTCCACATTTCTAATAATGAACGTATCTATTTTGACACGAACATTTCTTATAATAAACCGCGTCTCGTAAATGTGCTCAATTCATTCTCCATATTCGATCGCTGTGTTTACTTCCTGTCAGCAACAATAAGACAAGATACTGGAGAACGGTCTGATTTCACAATTTCATTCGCTTTTGAGCCCAGTACGCTGCTGAGTGCAGATTTTGAAACAAAAAATCTTAATAAATTCTTGCTCTGAGAATAACGAGTGTAGTCTTTCCTCGTCGGAAATAACAATCTCCGTGCATCTTTCTAAATTATTTGGGGAAATGAACATTTTTTTAGGGTCTTTAAACCGTCCTTTTTAAAATCTGTGCAGGTCGAGTTTATCAGAAGTTTGGTTAAAGTCTCCTCCTATAATCAGAATTCCTGTCTGATGGCTATCTAGCAGCCTATAAGCTGGTTTTTATCTAAAAAATGTTAAACTTGCTGCTGGAGGTATGTACAAAGGTACTACCTTTTTCCATATAAAGGACAAGCTAAATTAAGAAAACGGCCATCTTGATCTTTGTGTGGTGCCATCACTGCAGTAGGTGGCAGCACAGGCCTCTCCCACCCGGTCGCTGTGTAACCAGTGGACATTCACTGGATTTTAGTATCCTCCTTTTCACTGATCAACTTCTCCAGATGCAGATTTTTTATTTTTATTTTATTTATTCCATTCACAGTCGTGAGGCCTTTTCTGTTCTCCATCCTCCACATCTGACTAAATCCCACTATCCTCCCCGCTCCTCACCCCTTCTAAACTTTCTCCCCTTCCTCTCCTTCTGCTCCCAACTCTGTCTTCCTAAATTTGCGAAAACCTCCGCACGGTTTAGTCTTCTGGACCTTTATTTTAACAGCTTTTTCTTGGAGCCTCTCGTGTAGAGGGAAACCCATTTTTCCCGGCAGTCCATCTCTTTAGGCTGTTTCTTATCTCAGTATGAGGTTTTGAATCACACTTTGTACAGTATGTGATGCTCGAAACACCAACTGCACTATGACAGTCCAACCCATGATAATCAAACAGACAGTGAATGGACAGTGAATTATTCACAGGATTAATTCCTAAAAACAATCAAAATTTGGGGATTTTTAAAATAATTTTTTTTTAACTGTCTTTACTCGTGTGTTGATTATGAGGCGTGAGAACTTAGATTGCATTATTTCCTTTATTATATAAGATCTGAGCTTTAGAGATTGCACCTCTGTCATCGTCGCTGTCCGGACGTGCAGTGTGGACTGCGGGACCTTACATACGCAGGTGTGGCCCTTTCTAGACTATGCCCAATCAATTCTAGGTTTGCCACAGGTGGACTCCAATCAAGTTCTAGGCTCATCTCAAGGAGGATTAAAGCAAAGAAGAAGCACCTGACCACAGTCTGGAGCCACAGCAAAGGGTCTGAATACTTTAGTGCGTGGGAGATTTCAGTTTTTTGGTTTTGAATAACTTTGTGGAAACTTCTAAAAATATGTTTCATTTTGTCATTTTGGATTAGTGGGTGTCGACCGATGGGCAGAAATGGGAATTTTATACATTTACAATTAAACCTAAAACACAATAAAGTCCGAAAAAAGTTGTCGAAATACAAAACTACCACATTGAGTTCGTAGAGTATCTCATTATGTTTCAGGAAGCTCAGGAATTATCATTATTATTATTATCATTATTATTATTGTTAGTATTATATGTCTGTGACAGACATATAATCTGCAACTGGATTTGAAATATATTACTTGGTTATTCTCATATAGAATATCTAGCATAGCTGGTTGACAGTTGGCTTGTTGTATCATAATGTGCTCTGTGGAAATTCAACAGCTGTTTCTTCATGTGATTTTTGAATGAGTTCATAAATAATTGAACTACACCGTTCGGTGAGAAAACACGTGGCTGAGAAGAGGTTGCGAGACCTGACCATGAAAAGTACGGAGGCGTGAAAAAGTTTGGGCACCACTGGACGAAGTTAAAATAGAACCTTCTGGCTGATGTTTGGAGAAAAACGGCTGCAGCATTTCATGACAAGAACACTTCTCCAACTGTTAAGCAAAGAGGCGGATGGGTCCTGCTTTGGGCTGGTGCTTGTGCTGCGGCCAGTGGCACAGGGAGCATTTCACTGGTCGAGGGAAGAACGGACTCAGTTAAAATACCAGTAGGATTCTGGGAGGCAACGTCACGGCGTCTGTAAAAAAGCTGAAGCTGAAAAGAGGACGGCTCCTACAACAGGATAACGATCCTAAGCACGAACGCAGATCCACAATTGACTACCTAAAGAGGCGCAAGCTGAAGGTTTAGCCGTGGCCCTCACAGTCCCCCATCATTGAAAATCTGCGGATAGACCTGAAAAGAGCAGAGAATGTAAAACAACCCCAAGATCCCACAGAACTAGAAGCCTTTTGCAGGAAATGTGGGTGAAAGTCCCTCAAACAACAAGTGAAAGATGCTTAGCTGCTATAAAAAGTGTTCACAAGCCGTGATACTTGCCAAAGGGGGGCGTTAATAAGTACCGACCATGCCGGGTGCCCAAACTTTTGTTTCAGGCCCTTCATTCTGTTCCTTGTTGTTTAGAAACTATAAAAAAGGGAAATAAAAACCAGTAATCCTGCTTGAAATATTAGAGAAACGTGCCGTCCTCGACTTGGTTCCTTTTGGAAATCGGTTCAGGTTTTACTCACTTCACTATTCGCTGGAAGCAGAAGTTTTGACCGGGGGGGTGACCGGACTTTTTCATGCCGCTGCCTGTGCTGTGGACAGCTTGAAATAACATTCCCCAGAATCACTGCTATTACAACTAACTCAGTGCAGACACGTTAAATTCTTACTCAGTTATGTTTATAATAAGACAATTTACCTTTTAATAAATAGTTATCACTGCCGTGAAGACACCTCACTGATCCTTTTTGGTGAAATATCTTCATAAACCCATTTAGGTTTTATTCATCTCTCCAGAAAAATCCCTTTTTAATCCTCTATTGCATTATGTTTTATGTGCTTTGTTACCTGTGCAGATAAAATACAAAAATAAATTTATTAAAACAAAACAGGGAGAATCTGACTTTTTAATTATATTTTGGTTTCTTTTTCCCTCGGGTCGAGGAGAATTCAAACGAACGATACGTCAAGAATCAGAATTCAATAAGAGCCACAAATAGGAAACAGCATTAATTATCTAAACGATACTAAATGTAACCTAAATTATACGTAACTCTTGAGAAAAGGAAAAATAAACTCCCAGAGAAGTTAGATTAAGGTCTTCCAATATCACAGGTTTGAATTTTAAGTGAGACAAATGTTGTAAAATCTGCTTGTTCGACCGACTGAGTGTATAACAAAAAACAAGCAAACGAAATTCAATAAGTTTGGTGGATCAGATGTTTCCAAATTCACCTCGGGATGGCGAACAGTTTCACACAAAGTGTCATTGTGATGGTTGTGAGTTTGGCACAAGCTCTAATCACCTGAAGCTGTTTGGAACAAGCTACAGCCTTGTTTGATTTCCCCGTAGTGTCACGCAGACTGTGCGAAGCTTAAATCACTGTTTAAAAGTTCGGCTTTGATGAAAAGGTCATGTGTTTTCAGAGGGGGGGCTCTTACCAAAATCGAATAAAAAGTTAGTAAAGGTTAAGAAAAAGTTATCTCTCTGATGATCTGCAGCTTTCCAGTGTTTTATTGGCCTCGTTTCATCCCGAGGAGGCTCATTGTGTTCACATCAAATGAATGTGTCAGTATCGCAATGGGACACGCTTCCTAAATTTCATGAAAATCCATTGAAGCGGAGCTAAATGGCGTCACGTCACGGGTTAAGCCACTTGCAGCGGCGCTACGTCGGTGTCGGAGACGCTCAGATGGAACTCGGGAACAAGCTCACCTTTTTCCTTTCATTTGGTAGAGACTGACGAGCTCCTGGTTTATGGAGCTTTGTTCGCCACCACGTTTTTTTCGGCGTCACATGGTTTAACCGCCGTTTCAGATGATTCGAGGGGAACTCTGCTCCTCCCTGCGACACGCACGCTGATAATGGCCTGGAGGAACCCCAGTGCGCATTTGACACTATCACAAGGTCTCCAGAAAAAAGGACACAGCCCCTGTTAATTTTGCACGCTGCATAAATAGGCCTCAAGAATTATCCTGTCAAATAACACTTCACCCCTCTGTCATCCTAC
This sequence comes from Xiphias gladius, assembly GCF_016859285.1. Classification (NCBI taxonomy): domain Eukaryota; kingdom Metazoa; phylum Chordata; class Actinopteri; order Istiophoriformes; family Xiphiidae; genus Xiphias; species Xiphias gladius. Next base: position 4,177,744 of record NC_053410.1, on the reverse strand, counting down.
AATCACCAACTGTTGTCACTTCACTGAACAATAAGAGTCTGTTGCGAGTGGTATGATATGCTGCATCATTTCATATTGAGTTAAAATTATACCCCATTTCCCCGGCAATATTGTTTCATCGCTCTTAGGCAAATAAAGGTCACTACATCTAGATCTTAAAGTCAAAGGAACTGAACTGAACTGAACTGTACTGTAGTAACTTGACAAACCAACATAATTATAAACATCAGGATTATTTTTAATATGTGGATGAAAAGCCTTTGCAGTCAATGACTGCCTGAGGGGGTTCCAGACTTCATGGACACCAATAAATGCTGAGTTTCCCCCCCTGAGATGCTTTGCCAGGCCTTTACTGGAGCCGCGTTCGGTTGCTGCTTGCTTGTTTGTGAGTCTTTCTGCCCTCAGTTTTGTCCTGAGGAGTTGAAAAAACCTGCTACGTTGGGTTCAGATCAGGTGACTGACTTGGCCATTGAAGAAAATTCCGGTTCTTTGCCTTGAGAAGCTCTTGTCTTGCTTCCGCCGCATGTTTTGGGTCATTATCCATCTGTACTGTGAAGCACCGTCCTGTCAGCTTTGCAGCGTTTGGCTGATTCTGAGCAGATAGTGTAGAACTATACACTTGAGAATTCATCCTGCTGCTTCCATCAGCAGTCGCACCATCAACAAACACCAGTGACCCAGTTCCATTGGCAGCCATACAGGCCCCTGCCATAACACTGCCTCCACCATGTTTGGCAGATGATGTGGTGGCTTTGGATCACGAGTCCTTCCTTTCCTTCTCCATACTCTTCTCTTCCCGTCATTCTGGTACAAGTTAATCTTGGTTTTCATCTGTCCAGAGAATCTTGTTCCAGAACTACGCAGGCTGTTTTAGATGTTTTCTAGCAAAGTCTAATCTGGCCTTTCCGTTCTTGAGTGTTACCAGTGGGTTCTACCCTGTGGTAAACCCTCTGTATCTACATTCATGAAGGTGTCTTTGGATTGTAGACTTTGACAATGATACGCCTGCCTCCTCGAGAGTGTTCTTGACCTGGCGGGATGTTGTGAAGGGTTTTTCTTCACCAAGGAAAGAATTCTGCGATCGTCCACTCCAGCTGTCTTCCGTGGTCTTCCGGGCCTTTTGGTGTTGCTGAGCTCACCAGTTCTTTCCTTCTTTTTAAGAATGTACCAAATTGTTTGGGCCGCTCCTGAAGTTTCTGCCATCTGTCTGCTAGGTTTGTTTTGTTTTTTCTTCCTAATGACGGCCTCCTTCACTTGCATTGAAACCTCTTTGGACCACATAGTGAGACTTCCCATGAACAGCTACCAAATGCGAATTCAGCACTTTCCAGCACAAATCCAGACCTTTTATCTGTTTAATTTGCCGTAAAATAACGAGGGAACAGGCCATCAGACTGACTGTCAGTTAATTGTCCAATTACTTTTGAGCCTCTGAAAATGAGGGACTATGTATAAAAATGGCCGTAATGCCTTAACGGTTAATGCGATGTTTTTGTTAAACCCTCGAATGAAAGCTGAAAGTCTCCACTTCAATCCCATCTCTTGATGGATCGTTTCAAATCCACCGAGGTGATGAACAGAGACAAAATTATAAAAACTTCCTAACACTTAGGTAACTAACTGTGTGATTGAAGTCTGTACTCAGTCTCAAGAGTTAAATGACTGAATAAAGAGCGTGAGAGACAAATAGACACATATAGAGAAGAATAGAGGAACATGAAGGAATGCAGGTCTGGAACCTGAAGCCATTGTGTCCTAATACAATGTCTGACTTCCTTCAGATGCCAGACACCACAAACACACACATGCACATACATACGAGTTGAATAGCAGGCACAGAGGCACCAGGCCCATTTCCTCTGGAGACGTAGGCGATGAAGAGAGAGAGAGAGAGAGAGAGTGAGAGAGAGAGAGGGAGGGGAGAGAGAGAGAGCTAGAAGGAGGCTTGCACAAACTAGAGTCTCACAGACATTTTATTTCAGACCTCTGGAAACAAACTGTGCTCTCATCTGTCAGCTGCTGGACCAACCATCTCTCCGACGGTTCCTTCGCACATTTGCTCACCTGTCCTGCCTGTGTCTCTCCGGCCGCCGGACCCTCCGCCGAGAACCTGAGGCTGTCTCAAGCTCAGATCACGATCACGCGATTTCGGTTGGACAGCGACACAAAACGAACCGGCGACCAGAGTAAACAACCGGAGGACGCCTGGACCCCGTGCAGCCACCTCACATACAAACATCTGCTGCTGCTGCTGCTGCTGCTGCTGCTGCTGCTGCTGCTGCTGCTGCTGCTGCTGCTGCTGCTGCTGCTGCTGCTGCTGCTGCTGCTGCTGCTGCTGCTGCTGCTGCTGCTGCTGCTGCTGCTGCTGCTGCTGCTGCTGCTGCTGCTGCTGCTGCTGCTGCTGCTGCTGCTGCTGCTGCTGCTGCTGCTGCTGCTGCTGCTGCTGCTGCTGCTGCTGCTGCTGCTGCTGCTGCTGCTGCTGCTGCTGCTGCTGCTGCTGCTGCTGCTGCTGCTGCTGCTGCTGCTGCTGCTGCTGCTGCTGCTGCTGCTG